>NC_056743.1:1084930272-1084937772 GCF_019279795.1 Protopterus annectens | reverse complement strand
ATCAAATTACTGACCTTACTTCTCCTTTTCATAGAGAAACAAGTTGAATCACAACTTGCCATTAAATCTCCAGATATTTTGACTAGTTATGAAACAAAACATTTCTTTGCACACAGAGAATAACTTTGATTAAATCTTTTTCAAAATATTTGTTGCTTCTTGGAAATGCAGGAACTATATTTAAAAAGATTAATAATGAAATAAAATGATGAGAGAAAAAAAAACATAGAACAGATCATTTGTTTTTTAGTCTCTTCTTCTTCTCTGAAGTCTTCCACGAAGTTTCAGTTGCCAGTCTCTTTAATGAACGACTAGCCCATTCCATTTCTTCTATTTTATCCAAAATCTTATTTTTTTTGATAAACAGTAAGGCAGAGTCTAAGTCATCGAAAATTTTAGGACCATCAGGAAGGAAGATTTTAAGCTTGGCAGGAAACAGAAGGTATGTTTTAAACTGTGCTTTTTTAAGCTCCCTTATTAGTGGCAGAAAAACTTTTCTTTTAGCTATTACCATGGAAGAATAGTCATTGTCAAAATGCACAGTTGTCTCATTAATCTTAACAGGAGCTTTAGCCCAAGCAGATTTAAGAACCATCTCTTTATCAAAAGATGATAGAAATCTAACTATAACTGATCTAGGATAGTTTTTGTTAGAGTTAGTATTAGCTATAGATCTATGTGCTCTTTCGATACCAAAAGAGAATGCTTCTAGTAAGTCTAAAGTTTTAGGGAGCCATGTTGTTAAAAAAGAAGTAATATTGTTACCTTCAATATTTTCTGGCAGTCCAAAAATCCTAATGTTATTGCGCCTCAATCTATTTTCCAGGTCATCCAGCTTTGTTTGTAAATGTGTATTTTGTTTCAGCAGAAACTCAATGTTGATTTCCTCTTGTATTCTATTTTCCATGTCATTCACAGCTTCTTCTATGCCTGTCATCTGGATCTTCTGTTGTTGCAGGTCTATATGTAACAAGTCTATTTGTTTTGTAGTTTTTTCTATGAAGGTGTCTATTTTAGTATCCATTTTATCCATCTTAGCAGTAAGTTGCTGGATTATAATTATCAGAGACTGAAGTTCTTTCTTGATGCTGGAGTCTTGAGAATTTGTCTTACTGGAACTCATTTCAGACTGATAAACTGACAGGAAAATTTCCAAAGTGATTTCTGACAGGAATATTGTTAAGATTTCCTTTCTTTTTTAGATATAGTTCAAGAACTATATAAAACAAACATATTTAGAAAGAAAATTACTTCAAAAAATAATTTTTTAAGTAATTAGTTCCTGTCAGTGTAATGAAATTGGTGGAGCTGAAGAAATCTGCTGCTATCCTGTGTTCATCCTTGGCCACGCCCCTCCATTTAGATTCTTGACATAGCTATAGAATGCTTTGTGGTTGTCTTTAGAGTCAGTGGCAATTTTGTTTTCGTAACTAGCTTTGGAGGATTTTATGAGGGATCTCAGCTTCTTACTGAGGTTGACCAGGGAGTTCCTCCAGTCATAGGATTTTACTCTTTTTTGCAACAGTTTCTTTCTTCTGTTGTAGAGTTTGTTTATGGCAGAGGACCACCAGATTGGCTTCCTTTTTTTGGAGGATAACATCTTGGCTCTATTGGGCATAGCATGATCCATGCACTGGTGTAAGTGCTTATAAAGTGCATTTGTGTAGGATTCGGCAGTCATACCTCTATTGTCCGTCTGCATGGGTGCCGTGAAGTTCTTGTTGGAAAAACTAAGTTAAAAACAAGAGTATTGCATCATTTGTCATCTATCAGACAGAAGGATAAACATAATACATTGTACCAGCATGTTTCTAGTTTTCCAGATCATACTTTTGCTTTTTTGGTTGGTTTTGCATATTGCACAGATGAAAAAAATGTGAAAGGACATTGTTAATGATACTGAGTATGCAGAATTAAGATGGATTATACAGTTGGCTGCTGACAGCCCACCTGGGTTAAATAACTCTGTTCCTTTAAAACCAACCTTCAAGAAAAAGCAGGTTAAACACAAAAAGTGATTGGTTGTTTTAAAATGGTCTTAACATATAAAGATGTTTTATGGTTATGTAAAGTTTGTCTGATGAAGGGTTTTCAACCTAAAAGCGCTTACATTTTATAATAAGATTATGGCCAGATGGACTCTGCTTAGTTTGTTTTTGGATCTATTCTTATTAGAGGTTGGAGAGGAGTCCTTAAGGGAAGCTAAGAGGGTTGTGTTTCTGCTATATTTTAGCTTGAGAGTCTGAAGATTGGGATGCACTAGTCTCTGGGGGTGGACAAAAAATCTGAAACTGGGTCCAGAATCCATGGGTGGTGGTGTAGATGAGGCCACAGGAAGGGAAACCATATCTGTCGAAGCTAATAAGGGGCAACAAGGATCACTTTGCTTCTCAACCAAGCTGCTTTCCTGAGGAAAAGGGGGATCAGAGGGAAAGGGGGGAAAGTATAATGGCGACCTGGGGGCCAATCGTGGAGAAGACCGTCCCTGGGGGATTCCCCTTGAGGGGGAATTAGGGCAAAGTAGCTTCTGCACTTGTTGTTCAGGGGTGAAGCAAACAGGTCACAGCAAGGCTGGCCCCAGCAAAGAAAAGTCTTCTTTGCAACTCTGGGATTCAGAGACCACTCATGAGGCATGAGGATGCATCTGCTCAGTTTGTCTGCAATCACATTTGAACTCTCCGGGATGTGCATTGCTATCAGACAGCGATTGAAGTCACAGCCCATTGCCACACTCTGAGGGCTTCTCAACACAGTGAGTAGGACTTGGTTCCTTGATGTACCAGACTACAGACATGTCCAACTGAATAGCTATCGTCCCTAGAAGTAAGGCAGAGTGAAACACTTACAATGCCAGAAGCACTGCTCTTAGCTCTAGAACATTGATATGCAGGTTGGCCTCGGAGGGGGACCAAGTGCCTTGGACTGTCTTCCCAAGATAATGCCCCCCCCACCCCATCTGGGAAGCATCCGTGGTCACTATCACCTTTGGGGGAACAAAGATACAGCCTAGAAGAATATCCTCTGAGTGCATCCACCAGGTTAGGTCGTTCTTGCATCGACTGGATATAAAAAGTAGATGATCCATTGGATGGATCAGAATAGACCATTGGCTTGCAAATAACCATTGGAGAAGTCTGATGTGAAATCTTGACAATGGAACTAATGTGATTGCTGCTGCCATGGAGCTCAATGCCTGCAGAATCTGCTGAGCAGGAATTTTGTTTGAGTGAAGAAGAGGATGAACCTAGAAATGTATTTTATGCAACCTGTGTAGGGGAAGCAATGCTGTACAAGATACAGTGTTGAGGCGAGCTCTGAATTCCATGTCCTGAGAAGAGGTCAGCTGAGATTTCGCAGGACTGACCGTGATGCCCAACTGATGGGAGAGCTTCAGAATGAAGTCTGTAGTCTGCAGTAGTATATGCCTGGTGGGAACGGTGAGGAGCCAGTTGTCCAGGTAAGGAAACACTCAGAATCTGTGCAGCCTCAGATGTGCTGTGATTGTTGCTATGCATTTGGTGAACATCCTGGGGGCTGTGGTGGGGCCAAAGTGCAGCACTCTGAATTGGAAATGACTGGGACCTATTTGGAAGCAGAGAAACTTTCTCGAGTGTTTGTCCACTTTTATGTGGTAATACGTGTTTTGAAAGTCAATACAGCACATCCAATTGTCTTTCTCTAAGAAGGGGAGAATTGACTGAACTGTGACCATCCGGAATTTTGCTTGTTGGACAAATTTGTTTAGAATGCTGAGATCCAAAATTGGTCTCCAGTCCCCTGTTTTCTTTGGCACTAAAAAGAATCTTGAGTAAAAACTGGATCCTAATTGGTCTGGTGGCACTTTTAGATGATTCTCTTTTCTAGCAGCTTTTGTACTCCTATTGCTGCTTGAACTCTCTGACTGGGTGGAGCATTGGGGAGTCTTGCTGGGGTTCTCTGGTAAAAGGTGAAGGTGATTAAATAATCACTGCAAATGATTCTTAGCACCCAGGCATCTGTGGTTATGCATCACCAGGCATCTGGGTGGAAGGAAAATCTTCCCAGACTACTTCCAGAGGTAAGCAATCGGCCCCCCTTTAGGAGTGCTGATAAGGTTGACCAGACAACGAGTCCCTGGTACCCTGATTCTGTGGACCACCTCTGCCTCTGGGATGGCAGGTTCCATTATAACTCCTCCCTCTGCCCTGAGGGGAGTCCAAACCATGTGTGCCTGAAAAGGCTTCTGGGATTTCTTGAACCACATCTTGCCACTCCTTTGACTCCTGGAATAGGATTGTTGAGGAGTGGAAAAATGTACACCCACAGCTTTTCCATCTTTTTCACACCTGAATAGCGTTTCCTTTACTTTGGGACCAAACAAAGAGGATCCGTCAAAGGGAGCCTTGACAAAGGAAGACTTGAATGGTTCTGCAAACTCGCACAGGCACATCCAAGCATGTCTTTGAATAGCAACACGTGAAGCTGCTGACCTGGTTGCCCCTTTGGCTGCATGTGCAATGAGCTCCATGGACGAGTATGAAATAAACTCCAGGGTAGCTAGCTGGGAGGCCACTTTTTATTGGACCCCCTCAGTGACCTCTACCACCAGGGTATCTGACAGCTCTTTGACCAGATCCCTTTGAAGTCTTGTGAAATGTGCCAAAAAATTCAAGGACCTGAAGGAGAAGGTCGATGATGCATAGACCCGCTTCCCAAATCTGTCCATCGGCCTGGACTCTTGGTTTGGGGGATGGATAGTAGAACTTTCCTCAGCTAGTTCTTTCCTGCTGGTGGCTGCTACCACCATGGCATCAACTACTAAGCCCTTAGCTTAATGTGATTGGTCTTCAGGAGCAGAAAGAATTTTGTTAGGTCTATGGGGGACTGGTTCTACAGAGTCAGGAGCCTTCCAAGCCCGCTGGGTGATCAGTTTAATTAAGTTGTCAGCAGGCAGGTAACCCAGGAGGTAGATGGGCAGGCACCAAAGACTTGCAAGTACACAGATTCCTCAGAGGATGTGTCTTTAGACTTCCAATCACCCCTCTGTTTTAGGATCTCAAGAATGTCTCTAAAGAAGAACTCTTCTGGGGGTGACCATGGGAAACCCTCCCCCTCATCGAAATCCATGTCCTCTGTGATGGATTCTTCAGGCGAATCAAGGTGTTTCCTCTTACACAATCTCTTCCAGGGAGGCTCTTCAATGGGAGCATCTTAGGAGGATGCAGAAGAGGGGGTGCCTTTAGCAGGCAAGTCTTGCAACCTCAGTGCTCGTTGTCCAGGGGTCGAGGTTGGCGGCAGAACTGAAGAACCTGGGCTCACAGGGGAAGACTCCAGTATCCCAGGAACCATCTGAGATGAAGTAGTGGCCAAAGCTCTTTCCATAGCCTGAAAAGCAGGACCCTCCTGAGAAGGGATGGGAGCCCAGAACCAAGACAGACATACTCGGAACCGGGTTCACACCCTGCCCCGAGAGCCCAACCTGACAGACTGGAACTGAGAATGGGTCCCCTGCCAGCACATCTGGAAGAGATGCAGCCGGCAACATAGAAAAACTTGGGGGCAGCTCGAACCCCATGGGCCCAATGGTGAAAACATGGTCCTGGGGACCTGAGGGTGCCAGAGGCACTGAGGGAGCCAGAGCCAGACTTGGCATCAAAGACAGAAGTGTTGTCAGCACCAAAGTAATCTGAACCTGAGAGGTTGGAGTTGAGAGCTCTATATCCTGCACAGAGGTTAGAGGAGGAGAATAAGTAGGGGTGGATGGAGAAAAAACCCTCTGCACCAGAAGGGAGAGGGGCCTGAGTAGATGAGGGGAGACCCCGGGCTGCCAAGGTCTGATCCACCAACCTAATATCAACCTCAGTGAGACTTCTGGTAGAGCACATGGATAACCCAGAAGGTGAATTAGGTCTCTCAAGGAATGGACTATGGAGCTGTCCATGGAGCGGGTCTAAGGAGAGAGAATGGATGTACCTGGGTTCTGTAGATACAACCAACTTTGACACAGTCTGCTGTACCGTGGGAGAAAATGGCACAGATATGGTAGAAGTGACAGTCTGCACCGGTGTCTGAGCCGTAGTCATAGTCAGAACAGTGGCAGTTGAATTTTGAACAATTGTTGCAGCCATTGTAGAAGGTACTGGTGTGCTTTTTGGTGCCAGAGATCCAGACCTTTCCAAAAACTTCGGAACCTTAACTTTCAGTTCCATAGAGGAACCTTCAGAAGCATGTTTATGTTTTTGACAATTGGTGCCAATGGAGATGTCGGCACTGAACGGGAGGATTTTGATCCAGAGGCCGGAGGTGACTGGTCGGCCTTGGACAAGGCTTCTTCGAAAGGGGCTTTTAGGAGCCCTTTAAGAATAAGTTTGTTCTTCTTCTCTACCAGGGTTGTATTACTGAAGCCCTGGCAGATGGATCAGTCTATACTCAAATGGGGAACACCCAAACAGTAAACACCGGATTCATGATTATAAGAGTTTGGCATTTTCCTGCTGCACTCTGTACGTTGTTTAAACCCCGTAGTGGAGCTTTTAGGCTTTTCTGCCATATTCCTGAATAAAACAAGCAGGAAGGCAGAAAGGAAAGAAGGTGGTTTAAAAATTCGAAACTGACTTACACTAAAATGGGGAAAAATCCACCAGCAATGGTAGAAAGGTTACCAACAGCAAAGAGAGCAAGAGAGGGAAGGGAAAAACTACCAATGACTATAGAGGGGAAAGAATATACCAGTGGTAAGGGAAAAAACAGCACACATGCTAAGGGTAGACCAAAGTTTTGAAAGGAAGGAAAAGGTCATAGATAAATATGAAGAAAAATATAATAATATACTTAGCTATGAGAGAGTTGACTGGCACATCTTTTCGTAAGAGCGGTAAACAAGATCTGAGGTAATGTGGAGGGGCATTGTGGATAGACTTGCAGCTCGAGAGATTTTTTTTTTGGCTGACGTGAGCTATATGACAGCCAAATTGGTTCCGAGGATCGGAACCATAACTCACTACTCAAGAATAGATGAAGATTCACAACATCAGATTGTACGTTATGGGATCTGCAGTTAAATAATTTTGAAAAACTAACATTCAAAATGTCATAGCGTAAATACATAAAACCATAATCACAAAATGCCACAGTTAAGGAAGTCCTATAACAATAAATACTGGCCAGGATTCAGAAACATTATTGCCATTGGTAGGCTCTTTTTACCACTGACTGTCACAGTTTACAATTCTTAGCCCTGTAGCAGTGCTTAATTCTCTGGCTTACCCCAAACTACTCAGCTGTGTAAATCCTTACCATCGTCAAAAGTTCCAGGTCACACGTTACTCTTAATGGGAGAACGTTTGTTAGAGATAAATGCTGGGGAGTTTAGCAGATAGGTAGTGTCGTGTATGTGTCTGGTATATGTAGAGGTATGAGTGGTGAAAGTGTGTGTGTGTGTGTGTGTGTGTGTGTGTGTGTGTGTGTGTGTGTGTGTGTGTGTGTGTGTGTGTAGAGTTGGGGTGGCTGCCATATCTAAGC
>NC_056743.1:1084782772-1084925272 GCF_019279795.1 Protopterus annectens | reverse complement strand
CTCCCGACTAATTGGTGTACCACTTGCAGCATGAAGCTCATCAGGCTCTTAATGTTGCTATTGCAGTGAGCCTGCCCCCCCCCCATGGGCATGCCAATGCCAGATGCCCACTCCCATCTTCCCCCACATGGCTCCTTCAGTATCCATGCTACTAGTCGAATACAGGTCTTCTCAGGGGGCCATGAGGGTTTTATCTCTCTGAGCCACGGTTCCACTTTATGCAATTATGATTTAATTACAATTAAAATATATATTTCACACATTTGAAGGAAATACTTGATGCATTTGCAAACACCAATTCAGTAGCATAGCATTTATTCATTTAAACATCCAAAATGATATGCATTTCATGATCCTCCAGGTCTGAAAGTCTAATAAAATGGGTATACAGTTTAAAATTAAGAACCTTTTTGTTTTTAACAAATCTATGTGTAAGAGTGTTGTGTAGATCCATTTCTGCCTTGTTCAAAAAATTCAGTAATTTGTGCTGTGATTCTTTTTCAGGAGCATAACACAAGTTTGAAGCATAGGGAATGCTGGTAGTTTAATTGTTTCTCATTGAACGTGAAGGCCCAGCTTTTAACCCCGAACATGTCAGTGAACTAAAGACTTTAAAGAAGAACATTGTTTTATATATATATTTCAACATCAGGCTCTCTGAGCTCACTGGTACACAGGCAGTATGTTAGAATTCAATGTGTTTTATTTCCACATTGAGCCATTTGTTAGCTAATATGTTTTCCAGTGAATTGCATGGAATTACCAGCAGTAAAACACTTTGCCAGAAAAAAAAACATTGTGTGCAACACTACAGCACCTGCCAAAATGTACAGTTCAAGATGGAGCAAAAGAAGTACTGTGTGTCTGACAAAGACATAGTGTAGGAATCTATATTATATGATCTCTTATGCAGGATGGATTAAAGCTGTGGACGACTATATTGTACCTGGAATTTTGAGCATCAAGTTGCATGTTCAGCATAACTTTAGTACAACGTGGATTCCTGGACTATACTTGTCCATTTTGATAAATGGTATTCAGTGTTATAGCACTGCTTGCTTCTTCATGTAGTGCTGACTATAGCATATGTGACTTTGCATGTTTCTGCAGTCTAGTTGCTAGTGATGTTATTTCTGCAGGTATTTCACTTAATGGCATTTCCTGGGATGTCTTTTGCTTTAAAACCTTTACTGCATACATCTGTCCATAAAGGGCACTCAGTGTAATTACTGAGATTACTTTTAAAGATAAATAGATTATGTCCTTTATGCCTTCATAAAGACAAAAAGTACAAATATTAGCATCGTGAATGAAATTTTCTCAGGGCTTTACTCTTGCTGTCAGTTGTGTGGTTCCAATTATGATTATAACACTATTGACAGTGCTTTAATGCTATGCAAGTGTACTTCAATGGTTTTACTTATTTGATCTTGATATCTTTTTGACTTGATTTCATTTTTTTACATTTTAATTGCTTGGCTAAGTGACCTTGAGGACATTTCTCCTGGTATTTTAGCGCTATCACTAACTGAGGCCAGTGCTAGCTCTCAATGCCTTACTAATTAAAGCTTGCGGCGTCCATTTTGCTTTGTTCTTGTTGATGCCTGCTACATCTAAGTTCAAATTTCTCAGAATCCTGTCTCTTTACAAATATAGCTATTTTGTCTGCAAGATGCATCTAGCATTCAGCTTTAATTTACTTTACCCTCCCACCGTACTCTGAAGAGTTTCCTCACTTCTACCCACCAACACTGCTGCACCTGGAGTTCAGCCATTCACTCTTTGCTTTCTGGTCCTGTTCCCTTAGTCTATGCTCCTTTGCAGAATCCACATTCGTATCTTTATCTGCCTGTGTTAAATAATCCTTCTGTCTCTGTTTCTTCAGCCTTCCTACTGACTATACGTTTGCCCACTGTCACTTTATTCACTTCACACTTCTCTGGCATTATCTCCTTGCGCAGTCTTTTTTTTCTTAGTCTATTCTAGCCACATGCGTGCACCCCACACAATCTAGTCCTTTCCCTTTCTACTGTCCCTGTAGCATTTGTCACTTTTGCTTCACTGTATTTCATTCACATTCTTGCCACTTTCTGCTAAATGTGTCCTTCCTTAAGATGCAGAATCCCTGTAAACTTCTCATTTCAAAATTTAGTCTGAGAACAAGATAAATTGATACTTAATTTACTGATTAATTAAACTGCATTATAGTTTGCCTTCCACTGCCTAATCAAGATAATTTTCAAAGTAGTGAGATGAATGATGATTTAGGACCTTGCTTACTGTTTTAGAAATAGGTTACTAAGATGGATGGAGATGCATATAATGTGTTGGAGGAGTGAGTGCAGACTATAACTTTAGAATGCAGGTGTAGATGGATGGCTTGATAGGAGTTTTGATCTTCACATTATACTGTTCATTTCTGGGTTACTGACCATCTTCATTGTAGCCTCTTTTTGCTTTGTTCTAAATTATCACAAAAATACATACTGCTAGAGTGACAGTCTAATCTCAGCCATCATCTGCAGTGCTTCTATGTTTGTGTACTTATGATGTACATTTACTTATTTCTTTTTTTTATTTGTTGGCAGTATTTGTGACTGAAAAATGTTAATCACTATGTATGTTAATCACTCACTCGAGGCACTCCTTAAAATGGAGAACATTGACGTCTGTGCAGTGATAGAGACCTGGTTCAAAGCTTCAGAGAGCACCCCTGCATTACCAGGCTACAATTCATACCACACCTTTTGGCCACCTAACCCAGAACAAAGCATGTTCTGGTCTTTGTCTTTGCCACAGTGCAGGCTGGAGAAGTTGTTTGACCGCAACTGAGCTACAAAATATAAGTATCTTTTGATTTTTTTTACAGATTACTGTTTTTATAATTTAATATATATAAAGCACTTTGTCTATTCAGAATCTTCAGAAATCTTTATCTGTTTAAAAACTGTTTTGTCCCACCCTGCCTCCCTGTTCGTGTCTTGCTCTTATACTTGGTGGCTTTGCAGTTGCCCACCCCTACTGTGACACACCTCCCAGTCTAGTGTCATTAGCTCATTCTTCTTAATACAGAGAGAACATTTGATAAGGCCTTCTGTTCCTCCTTTTTCCCTTTTCAAAAAGTAAAACAAAACTTTTTTTTTCTTTTTCGCCTGAACCTTCTTGTGTTCTGACTGTCCTTCTCAAACATATTGGAAATATACAGTATATTTCAGAGCATTTGTTATAACTGTATTTGCTATAACTGATTTAAGTATTTTTTTCTGGCTTTTTGAATATTTACTGCTTAGCGACTGCATCTTAGCCTGTTTATACAGCTCTGCATTCTATTTAAACTGTTTTTGTGTTGATTAACTGTTTTGCACTCTTAAAAAGTTATTTGTTGCTTAATTTTACCTGTAGGCTAACACACTCAAGTGTGCTAGCCACTTAAAAGCATTTATAGCATTTACTGTCTGTTTTTTTCCTTGTCTCTGTAATAAAAAAAAAAAAAAAAAAAATCTCTTGTTTTCCCACCTTACTGAACTAGTGTAGTCCAGTTTCAGAGTTGCTGATCCCTGGGCTTTGTTTTTAGTTCCTGTTACTGATCCATTGCCTTATTAGGAAGGAGGGAAGTTTCTTTGCTTACCAGTGGGAGTGGGAAGCACTGAGCAGCCTTTTTGCCCGAATTGGTGAAGTTTCAGCCAGAAACTAGTAGTCTATTGGTCGTTTTGGGCCAATTCCTAGCTCCTTTCAGCCCCTGCTATAAAACACGCTAAACACGCGTTTTCCAGCTTGTACCAACTCAGCACAGATCCTCGTGGTGGCCTGCAGAGTGATCCAAGCAGCAGAGAGCTAAAAGAGTGACTTTCTACCAGATATAAGTATTTTTTGTGGCTTTCCCACTGTTATTAAGCTAGTGACTGCATTTCGCCTGTTTTACTGCTACTTTAAGTGATTTCTGCATTTTACACTGTTTATTGCACTTTAAGTTACTAATTGTTGCAAATTGTTTCTTTTCTGTAGGCTACACACTAAAGTGCGCTAGCCGATTTACAGCATTTATAGCATTTACTGTCTGTTTTTTTCCTTATCTCTGTAATAAAACAAAAAAATCTCTTGTTTTCCCGCCTTACTGAACTAGAGTAGTCCAGTTTCAGAGTTGCTGATCCCTGGGCTTTGTTTTTAGTTCCTGTTACTGATCCATTGCCTTATTAGGAAGGAGGGAAGTTTCTTTGCTTACCAGTGGGAGTGGGAAGCACTGAGCGCCTTTTGTCCGATTTGGTGAAGTTTCAGCCAGAAACTAGTAGTCCATTGGTCGTTTGGGCCAATTCCTAGCTCCCTTCAGCCCCTGCTATAAAACACGCTAAACTGTACTGCTGATCTAACCAGCATATCCTATAACTGAAAAGTTCATCTCTACTTGATTCCCAAGTAGACTATTCTCTATCTGTAAAGCCTAGCACTTACTCCTACAGTACTTGCACCTTGATAAAGCACTCTTATTATAGATAGTACCCCACCAGCCTAAAACCCACTTCCCCGGAGTCCTTTGAAAGTTCTTTATCTACTACTTCTAGTATGTCGAGGGATCAGTTGCTAGTGTCCTCTCCAGCTCAACTGGTGAACCTGGGAATATCGAGGCAATGTTACAATTGCCTCATGTACACAGACAATCCTCTCCTTCTCCCACAAAACACAAATACATGCGAGAGATGCAACTATACGGCCAAACTGGAGGCTGAGCTCTCTCAACATAGGACTGGCAAGACCAGACAGGAGGAGAAGGTAACCACACACAATACATACCCAGTCACACATGGTACCATCACAACTTCAAATCATACACATACTCACACAAAGACATACTCGGAGGCTCTGATCAAAAATTTACCAAAACAGCAGAGGCCACCAAAGCAGACACCCAAACAACTACCACCTCACGACCCAACACATGCAACACATAGACCACACAGTCAGAGTGTCAAACAGTCACAGCCCTTAAGGCCAAACAAAATGCCAGACACACTTGTCATTGGTGATTCCATAGTCAGACACACTGACGTCCCGCTCACCAGACTGAGTAAGGAGAAGGTCACAGTAAGCTGCCTGTCGGGCGCTAGAATCCGCCACATAACGCAAGCACTCAGGTCTCTCAACAGCAGGTACAAGTGCGACTCAGTCATTGTCCACGCTGGTGTCAATGACCTGAGACGCACCTCCTTGGACTACATGAAAAGGGACATCGAGGAGCTCTCTGATTATGTAGCCCAGGCAGGTATGACCCTGACCTTGAGCAGTATCCTACCTTCACCTAGAATGATGCCACAATACAGTGATAAGATGATCAGCTTTAATAATTGGCTTAAATTCTGGTGTCATTCAAAGGGGATCAAATGTCTGTCTGCCTGGGATGACATGCTGGACAAGCCACGCTGCTTCGCAAGGGACGGCTTGCACCTGTCACCCTGGGCTTCGGATATTGGCAAAGGCTCTTGCCACCTCCATAGTGCCTTTTAGGCAAGGCTCAAATTCTAAACCTACCACCCTAGAACACCAAAAGGAAAAAACTAAGGGTAATGCTGCTCAATGCCAGAAGTCTCAATCTCAAGATGCACGCACTCGAGGCCCTTCTCAATATGGAGAACATCGATGTCTGTGCTGTGACAGAAACCTGGTTCAAGGCTCCTGAGAGCACCCCAGCACTAACAGGTTTCACCTCATATCATGCGTTCCGGCCCCAAAATCCGGACAACACCAAGAAAGGAGGGTGTCCATATTCATAAAGGACACCCACACCTCAAGGTTGGTGGCAACGCACGATGCATCGGAGACCATCCAGGTGCAATTAACCATAGGCAAGACTGCTCTGCAATTTGTAGCATGTTACAGGCCACCCTCTCAAACTCAGGAACCTCACATGGCCTTCCTGAAAACATTGGAGGGATAAATGTATCTCCAAACACCATCATACTAGGTGACTTCAACTACCCTAATATAGACTGGGAACACTACTCAAGCCTGAACACTCTAACCCAAAGATTCCTGGAGTTCATAAACTCAAATGCCATGGAACAACTAGTCACCATCCCCACAAGAGGTGAAAACATACTTGATCTCATCATCACGAACATGGGATCAAAATGTTCAACACCGAAGTATACCCTCACTGGTGAGATCAGATCATAAACTAATCTCGCTGGAGGTCCTCATCCCGCCCCACCTGAAACAAAAAGACCACAGTGAAAAACTTCTCAAAAGCCGATTTCACACTTCTAAAACTAGTGTGGTCTCCTTTAAGGCCCCTGAGCCAGTGGTAAACATTACTCAAACCGCTGAATCACTTACAAATGCCTTCTACCAGCACCTACAGGACTGCATGGATCAGGCAATCCCAAACAAAACTAAGACTCTCTGTACCAAAGGCAAGCATCCAGTCTGGTGGACCCCAGCCATAAACAAGCTCTACAACAAAAGGATGAAGCTACTACAAGATAGAGCAAAATCCTTGAAAGGTAAGACACCTTTGATCATTATAAGTAAAAAACTAAGAGCTCTCATAAAATCATCCAAGGCAAATTTTGAGAGAAAAATCGCCAAGGACTCTAAAGACAATCATAAGGCCTTCTTTAGCTATGTTAGAAACCTAGGAGGAAACTCCCAGATATGCTCAGAATTAGTTCAAAATGATGTGAAAATTACTGAACCTACACACATTGCTATCATACTGGCTGACAGGTTCAGTGCAAACTTCTCCCCTCCCCAAAAGGAGAGATATCTATTCCAGAGGATTGTAGCCCCAAACATCTCCAACGCCCAGGTGTGAACTGTCCTCACTAAGGCCAAAAACACAGCATCCATGGGACCGGATGGTGTCCCCGGCTGTGTGCTTCATGAACTCAACGAGGAATTAAACCCACAGTTAGGACAGCTGTTTAATCTTAGCCTCACCTCAGGATACGCACCCAAGGAGTGGCGACGGCGACTGTGGTCCCACTTCATAAGGGCGGTTCCTCCACAGCCCCTGGGAAATTCCCCCCCATTAGCTTGACAAGCCTTATCTGCAAAGCCATGGAGAGGATCATAATGGAACTCATAAATAAAGACATAGGGAACTTGCAGACTTTGGATCCAACCCAGTTTGGCTTTGTCAAAGGCAGATCCTGCCTCTTAAACTTGGTTGACTTTTTCGAGACAGTCACCAAGGCCATTGATGAGGGAAAGGCAGTCCATACAGCCTACCTCGACCTGGCAAAGGCCTTCGACACAATACCCCACTCAGGCATCATCGAAAAACTCATCAGCTTGAATGTAAACCCATACATCACAAGATGGGTTGCAAACTGGCTAGCGACAGAACCCACAGGGTCAGAGTTGCTGGAGCCATGTCAGACTCAAAGCCTGTCACAAGTGGTGTCCCACAGGGCTCAGTCCTGGGTCCACTCTTGTTCAGCATCTACTTTTCTGAAGTACAAGCAAACACAGGAGGGTTATGGCTGACAAAGTTTGCAGATGACTGCAAACTGGGCGCCATAGTCGAAAACACATCTGACACAGATATCCTCCAGAAGGGCCTCACAGAAATGGATAACTGGTGCCAGAGCCATGGCCTGAAGTTAAACGCCAAAAATGCATAGTCATTCCCTTCGGGAAAAACAAGGTTACCCCTAGCTACCATATAGGTGGCAATCCACTGAGCACAGAAAAAGTCATCAGGGATCTGGGGACCCAAGTTGACAGTAGCCTTCGTTTGACACTCATGTTGCTAAAGTAGTTAGGAAAACCTTCTATATCGCCCACCTGATCATGAAGGGATTCACATCTAGATCAAGGGAGGTCATCGTCCCCCTGTACTCATCACTCATTAGACCTATGATTGAGTACAATGCCCCATTCGGAATGTATCTGACCAGACACCTGATGCAGCTTGAAAGGCCCCAAAGGTTCCTCACCAAAAGGATAAAGGGTCTCAAAAATATGTCTTATGCTGCCCGACTGAAAGAACTCCAGCTCTATTCAGTCTCATACCGCTTGCTCAAAGGTGACCTGTGCCTGACATATAAGGCCATGTCAAACCCAGATTTGATGAATATGCTTCACCTCAAAAATCTAGATCCCTCAGAACCACAAGGGCGGGAGACTTAAACCTTGACACGGTTATAAATAGAACGTGCTGGAGGGACAGATTCATCACCCAGAGACTCCCTATGCTGTGGAACAAAATCCCGGTACATGTGAGGCAGAGCACCTCGCTGGCCTTGTTCAAGAGGAATCTTGACCAATGGATGGGAGATCGCAGATATACCCCAGGGATTACTTCAGTGTCACTGCTTGACAGAGGCACAGAAAAATGATAGGCATAGTTTTTATTCAAACTAAAGGGGTGGCGAAAGCCACATAACTATGGGCTAGGCTTATAAATGCCCTTGGGCAGATAGCCTAGTATGAACCTATAAAGGTGGAGGCGTGTCCATATTCATTAAGGATATCCACACCTCCAGGCTAGCTGCACAGCATAATGCATCCGAGATTATCCAAGTGCAACTAACTCTGGGCAAGACCGCAATCCAAATTGTAGCTTGCTACAGACCCCCCACCATGCCCCAGGATTCCCACTCCTCATTTCTTGATACACTGGAAAGTATTAGGTTACAACCCAACACCCTAATAATGGGCGATTTCAACTACCCCACCATTAACTGGAAAAACTACTCCTGTACCAACTCTTTTGCTTGAATTTTCTAGAATTCATAAATTCCAACGCCTTGGATCATCTTATTCACACCCCCACCAGGGACACGAATATCCTAGACCTGGTCATTACCAACATGGGAAACCGGTTAATCCCTCGCTGGTCAGATCCGACCACAAGCTAATCAGCCTAGACATCCACATCCTACCCCCACCCCCAATTAGGGAAACTATCATAAAAAACTTCTCCAAAGCCAACTTCACACTTCTTAAGACAGAAGTGGCAAACTTCACGACACCCATGCAGATGGACAGTAGAGGTATGACTGCTGAATCCTACACAAATGCACTTTATAAGCACTTACACGAGTGCATGGTTCATGCTATCCCTAATAGAACCAAGATGCTATCCTCCAAAAAAAGGAAGCCAATCTGGTGGTCCTCTGCCATAAACAAACTCTACAACAGAAGAAAGAAACACTTGCAAAAAAGAGTAAAATCCCATGACTGGAGGAACTTCCTGGTCAACCTCAGTAAGAAGCTGAGATCCCTCTTAAAATCCTCCAAAGCAAGTTACGAAAACAAAATTGCCACTGACTCAATCTTAATGGGAACACTCAGATCTGCTCTTGAGTTACAGCACAATGGCGCTAAATATACAGAACCAACTGATATTGCCCAACATCCTAGCAGATAGGTTCAGTGCTAACTTTACCCCCCTCTCACCCCCTAGAGGGCCCATCTCTATACTGGAAGAATGCAGAGTTCCTATAATCACGGCTGCACAGGTAAAAAAACACACTCTCCAAAGCCAAGAACACAGCATCCATGGGACCTGACAATATCCCAGGCTGCGTTCTACATGAACTACAGAATGAACTGGCACCCTACCTAAGTACCATGTTCAATCATAGCCTCACCTCAGGCTTTGTACCCACTGAATGGCGCACCGTGACTGTTATCCCACTCCACAAAGGTGGAGCCATGACAGACCCCCGGAATTACCACCCCATTAGCCTGACGAGCTGGAACGTATCATCATGGAACTCACAAACAAAGACATTGGTAATCTTCAAACTCTGGACCCTACCCAGTTTGGATTTGTAAAAGGCAGATCATGTCTCCTAAACCTGATTGACTTCTTTGAAGTAGTCACCAAAGCCATAGATGAGGGTAAAATGGTTCACACAGCTTAACTAGATCTCGCCAAAGCTTTCGACACCATCCCCCACTCTGGATTTATAGATAAGCTCACTAAACTAGGTATAAATCCCTATGTCACAAGATGGGTTGCCAACTGGCTCACGGACAGAACCCACACTGTGAAAGTAGCGGATTCCAAATCCGACTTCAGACCAGTGACAAGTGGAGTACCACAGGGTTCAGTCCTGGGTCCTTTCCTGTTTGGTATCTACTTCTCTGAAGTGCAGGCTAACACAGAAGGTCTTTGGCTAACAAAGTTAGGAGCCATAATCGAAACTCCTAACGATGTGGACAAATTACAAAAGGGCCTCACTGAGACAGATACCTGGTGTCAAAGCCATGGCCTGAAGCTCAATGCCAAAAAGTGTATTGTCATCACCTTTGGTAAAAACTCTGTACCCATGAACTACCACATAGCTGGTAGTCTAATGCCAAAAAATGTGATGAGACCTTGGGACACAGGTGGACAGTAGTCTCTCCTTTGATAATCACATCGCCACAGTGGTCAAGAAATCCTTCTACGTGGCTCATCTCATCACAAAAGGATTCTCATCCAGAAAAAGAGGTCATTGTTCCCCTATACTCATCACTCATTAGACCTATTATAGAGTACAATGCCCCTTTTGGTATGTACCTAACAAGACATCTACAACAACTGGAAAGACCACAGAAATACCTCACAAAGAGGATTACTGGCCTCAAACAGATGCCCTACGCAGACCGTCTCAAAAAACTACAGCTTTACTCCATCGCATATCACCTACTGAGGGGCGATCTCTGCCTAACTTACAAAGCTATGTCAAACCCAGAGCTGTTGGACATGCTCCACTTAAAAAAATCCCAATCCATCCAAGCTACACGCTCTAGGGACCTAAACCTTGTCACCACAATAAACAGAACATGCTGGAGGGATAGATTCCTGTCCCAGAGACTTCCCATACTCTGGAACAGACTACATATCTATGTCAAACAGAGCTCCTCATTTGCACTCTTCAAGAAAAATCTTGATGATTGGATGGGAAATGGGAAATTCACCCCAGGGATCACTTCTGTGGCTCTGCTCGACAGGGGCACAGGAAAATAATTTTCTTGGGTGGCGAAAGCCAAGGTACATTTTTTGGCTAGGCTTATATAGGCCCTAGGGCCAACAGCCTAGTACCTACCTATGAACCTATAAAGTGATCCGGCCCTCTTTGCTTTTGAAATGTAGTACCAAAAGATGAAACACTTAGTTTCATGTGTATTTTGAACTGCTCTCCTTGAAATGTCTTGTCTGACATTTTAGTCCAGTGAATTAGGACTATAAGGAATTAACAAATTTGTTGAATACTGTCTGAGAAGTTTATCTGTAAAATCCCACGAGTTAGCCCTGAAAACAAGTATATGTATCTATTGGGTTTATGTGGTAAGAAACAAAAGGAATAAAATGAGAGTAAAATACCACAATTCCCACTGAAGGCACTAATGTGTTGCGGTAAATATGCTTTACATGTCAGGAGTTGTCCATCATCCACTGACTAGAAAACTGAAGTAGAAGTAAATGAGTAACGGATATTTATCTGGTGACAGTCTTTTATTAATAAGCTAGAAGACCTCATTTATTGTTTCTTGAAAACAGTAAGCCAATTTGGATGAACACAGAATTAGAGTTTACAGAAGGGAGATTATTTTGGTTACCCAGGTTCACCCCAACAATGAACTGTTTTTTTTTTTATTTGTTTCCTGAAATATGGTGATATTTAAGGCATATTGGACACTGATGCCATTT
The DNA here is from genome assembly GCF_019279795.1 of Protopterus annectens. Lineage (NCBI taxonomy): Eukaryota > Metazoa > Chordata > Ceratodontiformes > Protopteridae > Protopterus > Protopterus annectens. The sequence goes on along the minus strand of NC_056743.1, from coordinate 1,084,913,631 downwards.
CCATATGTAGGCTCTCCTCACATCTCTGAATTAAGCATTGCATGGCAAGAAAGCCAAAGAATAAGAATTGATTAATCCAGTATTACAGAAGAGTACTGTCTTTTGGATAGAGGTCTTATTATGCATTTCCTGGAGAAAGGAAGAGGTCTGTTTCTAGTCGCTGATGACTTAAGTACTATCCTCGGCCCAAAACTAGATATGCCGTAGCACTGTAATGACCCCAGACGACACTTTCCTTTGGAACTCTGCACACTGCTTCTTGTATATTCTGAAGATTAATCCACCCTTTTCTAAGTGATATCAGAGTATGACACAAACCATCATACCTTTCTTCAATACCATTTAACTGTACATAGCACTGACAATAATCAACCCTTGAAGACATTGCTATCAGCAGTAACTGAGGGTGGGGGTAGAAACATAGTCTAATATATATATATATATATATATATATATATATATATATATATATATATATATATATATAAATAATATGATTAGAGATGTGTACAAGTACAGACTCAAGGGTGTGTGTGTCTGTGTGTTTGTGTGCATGTATGTTTGTTAGGAGAGTGCACCTTCGGATCAATACCCACAATGTGTTTCAGGACAGCAAGTGCATTGTCTAAGATTACTGTGTTAACCTGTCTAATGTGCAATATGATACCATGCAAAAAGCCATTAACATCCATTAGGCTGGAACACTAGTAGCTAGAACCTCTAGGGAAATCATTAGATTGCAGAATTTAACAGAAGCACTCTTCGTTTTTGTAATCCTTAGCATTGCCTTTAATAGAAGAGACTGTTAGCCATGTTTTGTTTTGTTTCTTCTGTATTACAAAGTAATATAAGAGAACTGCTTTGTAGTAAGTTTGTACACATAACAGTATTTTACAAAGCAGTTTTTTTTTGCAGTGCATGAGGGGTAAAATAAATGTGACACAACTGCAATGTGTACCAGCAATCCACAGGGCAAGAACAAGGCAGGCAAGCTGAGCAGGGACATTGTGTTACAGTATGAGCTGGTCTCTTGGGTTGATAGAGTTATATACTCAATTTGTGTTTTTATGTGGGGCTATATGTGTGATAGACCATTTTCATGTGCTTCATTTTGTCTGAGCAAAGGCTGTATTTCTCAGTTTAACTAAACATGTAAATAAAAAACATTTAGGTAAATTTTACAGTGTGTTCTACAGTGTGTAACATAGTCAAGTTATAACTATCTAATACATTTAAACTCTGTGGTTAAAGAGATTTGAGTGTTTTTATACTGATTTAAGTTTGTTGGGGATATTACTCTAAAGTAGTGCCTGGAAGTACATTGTTGTCAAACCTCAAAGGTTCCAGTTTTGGAGAAGCATTCATATTTTTAGACACGATGTACCTCAACACAGGATGTTCCTATTTTAGGAGGTATGTCCCTATTATCAAGCTTGAATTACCCCATCACACAGTTTTCTGAATCCTTTTCATCAGATGTGATTTTTGAAGATATCCACTAAACAAAATATCAAACTACATGACCAACATAATGAGTGGCAACAATAATTTAAAGAAAAAGGCCGCACATCTTCCATACCCCTTTTTCTGAAGCAAAAATGAATGATGTTGTTTGATAGAATTTTACAGTACAGTTCATTAAAGTCTATAGATTTTACACTGTCTCATTAATAATGTCCTGATATATTTTTTCATCATTTTTGTAAATTTTTGCTTTTTTACATGTTTCTGAGTAGTATTTCACATTCCTACCGGAAGCAGGAAGTGTTATTTGCTGTTTGGTGTTCACACTTTATGCTAATAGATGTGTAGAGTTTTAGCGGGATGTTCCTACTTTTCATGGGCCTTTGATCCTGTTTTCAGTTTTTGCATGTTGAGAGGTGTGATTGTAGTGACAGCTGATTAACACTGGTTGTAGGAGAAGGAAGGGTGGCAGCATTTACCTTATTAATTGCATCCCTCTACCGAGTTTACAGAGAGCCAAGAATCTAATCTTGTGTTATCCTCAGCAGTGTCCTGCTTATGCTTTGGTCTAAAAGTCAAGACCAGTAACAAGTGTTTGGCTAATCAGTAGCAGGAATATGGAGCAGTAGAGAAACCGTGTACAAACTGGGCATGAACTTGATACTGGCACATCACAGGTGGGGTGACGCAGAGTATGGCAGATGGGACTGAAAGTCAAAGCTCTGCTAGAAGCAACGTCATGAAAATGAATGGGTTCCTGACTCTAGCCATGTAAAACACCACATAACTTGAGATAAGTCATAGATATGTTTAAAAAGATAATGCTCTGGATCTAATGGACTTTTTTGAACTCGCCTGAGCTGTCAGTACTGAAAGCTTGACTAAAAGATTATCTAAGCTGTGTGCACCATTGCATGTTATCTTCTTTAAAGACTGGCCCCATTGTTGTAAAATTATACCGATTGACTTTACTTGGCTGAGAGGATCCAGATTCCCAAGACTGGTAAAGTTTGTCTTGTTTGAAACTGTGATTTTTGCTTATGTGTTATAGCCAGGTACAGCAAATTTCAGGCAGAGCCATACCTCTGGAGTTTGGGGCCCTGAGCAAAACACCCATGTTGTCCTCTTGCCTTTGTCTAATAGCTTGTAAACTGTCTTAGTTTCTATTTCTAAAATTAGCGATGAGTTTCTATGTAGCAACCTAATAACTCACTGCTACCTTTTAAAAATTATCAGTTTCACAGCTTGTAAACATTCCACTTGTTCAGTGCCCTTACATGTTTTTTGCTGGGTAAGCTGTTTCCTCAGCCCCACCCTTCCTCTATCTCTATTTTTTAAAGTGTTAAGGGAAGTTGGTACAAGGAGGGGGAGTTGAATACATATGGGAATGCAAAGCGCAAGATCTGAGAATGGTTTGTAGAAGCTCTGGTGGTGATGACGGGAGTCAGGAGGAGACAGAATAAATGGACAGAGAAACTAAACACATTTTATACTTCATATCTTTTAAAGTGTTGTGTGTGACAGAGTACCATCATAAGGTAAACATAGATGGGATGGCACTAAACAGAGCGAGAGGCATTCAGAGAGAAGGATGTAAAGGAACCAAAGAGACTAGGGAAACATCTATTACAGGAACCAGATGGCCTTCCACAGTGTTTAATTTAGTAGTTGGCAAGTTATGTGAGGGCCATTAGGAAACTGAATAGTCTATCCTTCTTTTCAGGAGTAATGCCTGTTGATCAGAGAAGGACAGCAGTGGTGCTGTGCAGTTAACTGGGTCAAGGAAGTTGCCAGGTAACTAAAGAATATTCATTATTACAACTATCCATGGAGTCTTAGCTGTGTGATGAAAATATTACAAAGGGCTATGCCTGTGGATTTCCTAACTTCCAGCAGGCTGACAGCAATGGAGCTTTACAACAGCAGGCTTTCCTGTCCAGTTTTTCTACAGCTGTATGTCTGAGACAACAGAAGTGGATAGGGGAGAAACAAAGGCTGTGATCTTACAGGATTTTATAAAAGTTTTCAGCTCTGTTTTTCACAGGGTGCTTGTAACACAACTGAAATGAGCTAGGGACAGGGCTTAAAACAGATAGTCGAGATGGGACCAACCGACAGGATGCAGAGAAGTCCTTAAGTAGCAAGGGGGCCTCCTGTTTTGAGAAATCAGTGAGAAACAAGGCAGTGTTTAGGGCTTGGGCTGATGCTGTTAATCAAATTTGAGAATGATATAACACAGTGTTTGGTGACATATCAAAACTGTGTAAATGGTTAAATCCATGAAATGTTACCATACTTTAGGTAAATGAAGCAAAAGTCACTAAAAGTTGTGCAGAATGTTATAAAAGTGCACCATGAAATCATCACAAATAAAATTAAGTGTACATTTGTAAATTAAATACTTTTTATCTTAATTTTTCTGGCAAAATAACTGCTTCCTTTACTCAAGGTTGTGCACCCTCAGAATTGGAATATATCTTCAGTGGGGAAAAGGGATGGGGGGGTCCACAGAAGAATTTGCATCCTGGTAAAATACACAGGTATGAATAATATTAGTATGTATTTTATGTAAATACAGTTAACAAGTAATTATTAACATTAATTGTCATGACAATGCCATAGACACAAAATGGTCATTGTAAATCAAAATAGCAGGACTGAGCGAAAGCAAGTGTAACACTTAAAGTTCAAAGTACTTTATTATCAATAATTAATAAGATAAGTGCTTTCACTGTGTAGCTTCATCAGATCTTACATTCATTCTAAGATTCCACATTTTATATATACACAGGTTTTAAACAATTAACCAGTCAAGTAAGTTAATTGGTATGATTATTTAAAGAAGCAGGCAAACATCAAAGACCTAGCTTAATATACAAATCTAATAAAGATAAAATCATTTTTAATCTCATATATAAGGTATACATAAAAAATGTATATATAAAAAATGTATATCAGTTAGTACATATATATTTATAATTTAAAATAGATATTAGTGTAAAAAAGATTCTATAGACAAGTATGCTTAATGTCTAACATATAAGATTTCATGTATATGTATGTATGAATTAATATAGTGTCTTATAAAATAAAATAAAACACTACATGTGGTAATCAAATCTATAACATAATGACATAGTAGTAATATAGAAGACAATTAGTGTGCAGAGAGATGGAATACCTATTTCTAGGGGGTTTATCTAATGTTTCTACGCTGTCTTAATTTTGGCTTGATAGAGGCCCTATCATTGAGGCCTAGTCCTTTATCTGATCTTAGTAGAATTATCCATTCGGTTTCCTTACCCTCTGTATATATCTTAATGTCACCCCCTCTAGAGTTGGGAGTAATTACTTCAAGTACCTTAAACAAAAATCTGTGTGTGTCATCATTCAATGCTACATGCTTGGCAAGAGCATTATGTAGTGTACCTTTCCTTATGTGATATACATGTTCCCTTATCCTATCCCTCAGTGGTCGATTTGTTTTACCAACATAGAAGGATGAACATAATTGACAAACAGCTAGGTATATCACATAGAAGTCATGCAGTTAGCTTCAGCTCTTATATTAAAAACTTTCTGTTGATCAGGATGAAAAAATTCTGTCTTACTGTCTATGTAACAACAGAAATTACAGCGACCACAGCGTCTTGTGCATCCATTCTGTATAGATTTCTTATCAAATTTAGGATGGCATAGCATTCTTTTCAAGTTGTGTTTATTCTTAAAAATAAACCTTGGTGTTTCTCCTGCTATCTGTTTAATGTCTTCATCTATCTGCAATATACCCCAGTGTTTGTCTATAATCTGCTTAATCTCTATATGATCGGATGAAAAAAAGGTGGAGAATTTAGTGAAAGATTCACTCATATTTTGTTTATCACAAAGGCTAGCACTGTTGGATCCAAAGTATGGCATAGCTGAAGTAGAGCGTAGATTGTACACTTCTTCTATCTTAGAATGTATTTCTTCGTCTTTATATCCTCTGTAATAGTCTATATTTCAAATCATTTATCTCAGTGTGAAAACCCTCTTCCATTGGATTCAGTCTGGAAGCTCTAATAGCTTGTCCTTTCACAATATTTCTAAAGACAAAAGGAGGGTGCATACTGGATCTTAGAAGCAATGAATTAACATAACATGTTTTGCGATGAACTCCAGTGTTGATTCAATTATTGTGTAGCCTCTCTATATATAAGTCTAGAAACTCAATTCTATCCTCTGAAAACTTCATAGTAAACTTAAGACATGGTATTAAATTATTCATGATTAGGTGTGTGGATTCAAGTTGTTGGGATGTCCCTTTCCAGAGAATAAAGACATCATCCACAAAACGTCTGTAAAATATCACATGTTTCTTAAAGAAATTTTGTAGAAATAATGTATGTTCTTCCCAATGTGCAAGAAACATATTGGCGTAGCTATTGGCACAAGATGTGCCCATGGCTACGCCATCTTTCTGTCTATAGATGTTATCCTTGAACATAAAGACATGTAAATAAAAGGAATGTAGAGAATGTTACCTTATGTGACAACATTAGTAATGAAGTTAAGAAGAATATGTGTACTTTAAATGTTCCAAATAATAATGCTGGGAATAGTAATATGTCGACTTTAAATGTTCAGAGTACATCTTCTGTTGATGAGATTACAGAATTAAATGATGATGTTTGTTTAGAGAATGTAGCAATCGATGTAACTGATAAACCCCACTGTAAAGATTCAATAGATGTTATACACATCATACACCCCAGTGTGAACTTAGACACTAATTTATATCCTAATGTTCAAATAGTTAAAGACAAGACACCTCATATGAATCGAGATTCTGAGGCTGTGGTGAGACCAAAGGTTAAAACTACAACTAAACCTAGGAATAAAACAAATGCTGAATTGTTTTTTCCTCTACCGATACGCATGGACAAAGGCCTTCAGAGGTCGAGGTCTATGAGTCGTGGGAGGCAGAAGAGGAAATTTTCAGGAGACATTCCATCCAACCAAACTCTAAAGAAAATGTGGACGCACAAGAGTTAGTGCACAATATATCAAGTAAGACACTAACTTATGAAGATATTCAATTAAGCAAGGGTCTAAACTTTATTCCAAGAAGTCACAGTAAACTAACAGACACAGTTACTGACTTAAAAATATTTTGCAGAAATATTATGCTAAAATTGTTATATAAAACCCAAACTAGCAATACTTCTAGAACAGAAGCATTTACATTTAAGAGACTAAGTGATTTCGTGCCAACCCATCACCCACTCGTTGAGGCATATTTGAAGTTAACTGAAGATGAGTTACATGTATACTATGCAGATAGAGTAGAGCAAAAAAGATGTAAAAGGAGAGACAATTTAACTTATAAAGAAAGAGTAAGTCTTAAACAATTACAAGAAGACCCTACTATAGTTATTAGACCAGCTGACAAAGGAGGTAGCATTGTTGTTATGGATATGCAAAATTATATCGGAGCAATGACAGAATTGATGCAGGACAAATTCTATGATTTAATAACAAAAGACGATGTTATAGAAACTATAAGATATGTGAAGAACACGCTAGAGGATATTTTCAAAAGTAAACTGATTGACAAGGAATTATTTGACTATCTTAATATTTTAACACCTACTATACCAGTTATTCAAGGACAGCCAAAAATACACAAAACACTACATGTGGTAACCAAATCTATGACATAATGACATAGTAGTAATATAGAAGACAATTAGTGTGCAGAGAGATGGAATACCTATTTCTAGGGGGTTTATCTAATGTTTCTACGCTGTCTTAATTTTGGCTTGATAGACCATGAGACCAATAGTTTCTGGACGAGGTTAGGTTACAGAACATTTATCAGTATTTGTAGAAAAACATCTGAGGGCTGTACTAAATAAAAATAAAATAGTACTAAAAGACACTAAACTACACAAAACAATCACTAAAGACTATTTATTTGTCACATTTGACATACAGTCACTGTTTACAGTGATTCCCAATGAATTGGGTTTGAATTATACATTACAGTACCTGAAAAATCATAGTGACTATACAAATGTACTTATTGACTTAATAGTTCACTTTTTGGAATTAGTCTTAGAAAATAATGTCTTTATGTTCAAGGATAACATCTATAGACAGATGGTGTAGCCATGGGCACATCTTGTGCCAATAGCTACGCCAATATGTTTCTTGCACATTGGGAAGAACATACATTATTTCTACAAAATTTCTTTAAGAAACGTGATATTTTACAGACGTTTTGTGGATGATGTCTTTATTCTTTGGAAAGGGACATCCCAACAACTTGAATCCACACACCTAATCATGAATAATTTAATACCATTTCTTAAGTTTACTATGAAGTTTTCAGAGGATAGAATTGAGTTTCTAGACTTATATATAGAGAGGCTACACAATAATTGAATCAACACTGGAGTTCATCGTAAAACATGTTATGTTAATTCATTGCTTCTAAGATCCAGTATGCACCCTCCTTTTGTCTTTAGAAATATTGTGAAAGGACAAGCTATTAGAGCTTCCAGACTGAATCCAATGGAAGAGGGTTTTCACACTGAGATAAATGATTTGAAATATAGACTATTACAGAGGATATAAAGACGAAGAAATACATTCTAAGATAGAAGAAGTGTACAATCTACGCTCTACTTCAGCTATGCCATACTTTGGATCCAACAGTGCTAGCCTTAGTGATAAACAAAATATGAGTGAATCTTTCACTAAATTCTCCACCTTTTTTTCATCCGATCATATAGAGATTAAGCAGATTATAGACAAACACTGGGGTATATTGCAGATAGATGAAGACATTAAACAGATAGTAGGAGAAACACCGAGGTTTATTTTTAAGAATAAATGCAACTTGAAAAGAATGCTATGCCATCCTAAATTTGATAAGAAATCTATACAGAATGGATGCACAAGATGCTGTGGTCGCTGTAATTTCTGTTGTTACATAGACAGTAAGACAGAATTTTTTCATCCTGATCAGCAGAAAGTTTTTAATATAAGAGCTGAAGCTAACTGCATGACTTCTCATGTGATATACCTAGCTGTTTGTCAATTATGTTCATCCTTCTATGTTGGTAAAACAAATCGACCACTGAAGGATAGGATAAGGGAACATGTATATCACATAAGGAAAGGTACACTACATAATGCTCTTGCCAAGCATGTAACATTGAATGATGACACACATAGATTTTTGTTTAAGGTACTTGAAGTAATTACTCCCAACTCTAGAGGGGGTGACGTTAAGATATATACAGAGGGTAAGGAAACCGAACGAATGGATAATTCTACTAAGATCAGATAAAGGACTAGGCCTCAATGATAGGGCCTCTATCAAGCCAAAGTTAAAACAGCGTAGAAACATTAGATAAACCCCCTAGAAATAGGTATTCCATCTCTCTGCACACTAATTTTCTTCTATATTACTACTATGTCATTATGACATAGATTTGGTTACCACATGTAGTGTTTTATTTTATAAGACACTATATTAATTTATACATACATATACATGAAATCTTATATGTTAGACATTAAGCATACTTGTCTATAGAATCTTTTTTACACTAATATCTATTTTAAATTATAAATATATATGTACTAACTGATATACATTTTTTTATATATAACTTTTTTATATATACGTTTTTTATGTATACCTTATATATGAGATTGTTTTTAAATGATTTCATCTTTATTAGATTTGTATATTAAACTAGGTCTTTGATGTTTGCCTGCTTCTTTAAATAATCATACCAATTAACTTGATTGGTTAATTGTTTAAAATCTGTGTATATATAAGATGTGGAATCTTAGAATGAATGTAAGATCTGATGAAGCTACACAGCGAAAGTGCTTATCTTATTAATTATTGATAATAAAGTACTCTGAACTTTGTGTTACACTTATTTTCGCTCAGTCCTGCTATTTTGATTTACTACAACTTTGATTTATACTGCTTGCACGAGCGTTTACCAGCATAGCAGCAGCCTCTATTATTTGTTTTACACAAAATGGTCATTGACTGAACAATTAGTTGTCTGTATTTCCCAAGAAGACTGGCAAAGTGGGCAGACAAGGTCGTTTTGTGTTTTGATGGAAAATATGCACAGCCATTCACTTTGTGGGAGTAACTTGAGGAATAAATACAAGCTGGTGTGTGTTAGGAAAACAGAGAAAGGAAGGATTGATCTGGGAGCATAGCTCTCAACCTTCCACCCCCATAATGCAGAACACTAGCTCTCATAATGTGGAAAAAATGGGCAAACAACTTCAGTTAGGAAGCTAACTTAATGGTTTACATGTGCTGATTTATGCTTGTTAAAAGTTCTGTAGATGAATTAATATGATTCATTATTATTTACCATGGATATTGGTTAAAATAATCTTAACACCAAATGTGTGACAGACCCTTCAGTGTGGAACAATGAGGCACATGGACCTTTTAAGACTCAAAATGAGGAACATTCCTTGTAAAGCGGTATACTTGAGAGGTATGTCTGGGAGTTATTACCAATCTCAAAGTATGAGCATTTGATTCAACATATTGAGTTTAGGGAACTATAGGTGGTTTTTTCATTGTAGTGACCACTGGTTGAACACACACACTCAGGTCACTGAGGGAGGTTCTGAAGGGAACAGCAAGCTTAAGAGTGAGCATGGAATGACTGGAAAGTTACAAAAGACTAGGGGTATGATAAAATGTGAGAAATGGGTGTGCATAATAAGGAGACAGTATATTTAGGTAAAAGAGAGGCGATATTGAATTGAAAAGTAAGGATGGAGAGGGGCAGATAATATAAGTGGTATTGGAGGGTCAGGTCAGATTTATGGCGATACTGCACTCCCATTTTGTTAAAAACAGTTTGTTCCTATTATGGTTTGGGGTGGGTGGAGATGTGCAAATCAAGAATGGCATTTAACAGAGCCCCTGACAGGTGGAAAAATAACTTGAAAGTAAAGTGAAAGGAGCAGGTGTAAGTAAGTTGTCTGTATGTACATATGAACTTCTGTAAGTGTGTCAAGTGCTTTGACATCTGACCCCATATGGTCTAGGGCCAAAGTGATTCTGCAGAGCTTTTCAGGTTTCTTTATGAAAGTGTAATCAGTTAGATGTAACTTGCATGCCTTGAACTGTGCTCTACACAAGCATTACACATAGTGTCATATGATGACTGCAAACCCTTTTGCTGATAATTTCAATTTGAAAGATAGTTAAGAGGTCTAGGTGTCATTAAGATAATAATGTGGGTAGCTCTAACAAGTGGACATGACAGACAATAGGTCTTCTTTAACTGGCATAGTTTCTCTCTGACTTGTGCCCACTGAGTGTCAGCATAGGCTCTGTTTCACTTACAGCCATGAATGGCACAAAGTGAATACATGAAGTCAATTTATGTATAAACTAAGATGGTAGCCATGATGTAGGATCATAGGAGATTACTAGGCTAATGGCCCCAGGGCCCTTACAAGCATTGTCAAGTTCAACCTGTGTTCCCAAGGGTGTCTGGTTCACGCAGACACTAAAATCAGAACCTATTGCCCTTGTCCAAGTAGGACACAGGTGGAACTCCTGGGGTGAATTTCTGGTTACCCATCCAGTCATCCAAATTACGTTTAAATAGAGCCAATGAGGGGCTTTGTTTAACACGAATAAGAAGCTTATTCCAAAGGTGGGCAACCTGTGTGAATCTGTCTCTCCAGCAAGTTCTGTTGATGTTACATGCCAAGTTAAGGTCCTTTGAGCGAATGACCCATGTGCCGTTTGACTTGCAAATGTGCAGCATTCCCATTAAAGCTGGATTAGAGGTTGCCTCTGAGCAGTCTGTACGACACCGAGTAAAGTGAAGTTGACTTCAGTCTGTTCGCATAAAGCAGATCTTGAAGACCATGAATTTTCTTTGTAAGGAACCTTTGTGGTCTCTCCAATTGCTGTAGGTGTTTGGAAACACATGGGCATGCAGTTGTCCTCCTGTTTTCTCCATCTGGACTATTCTAAAGCATGTAAACTTAAATTTATTTAAAGTTTACAGAATACGTTTTTGTAAGATGTGGCTTTCCTTACATTTACATGGATGTTCTTCATCTCACATTGCTGCAGTCCTTACTTATGGGTAGTCCGCTGTCCTCGGTCGGCCCGAATACCAAAGTATTAGGCTGACGTCGGTCATGGGCGCCTAGATCTGACATCAGAGCGTCAGGGTATAAAGGCGCATGACCGTGTTAATATTTTGTTTGGCAAAATAATAGAAAACAAAAGGGCAGTCAACTAAAACCACATGTGGAGGAATATGTTGTCCTTGTGTAACATGGAAAGTTGACTGTAAGGGTGTTTTTCTTGTTGTTTTGTTTAAAATGGTAAATGATATAAGTAAGCAGCACTCTGATCCTGGAACTAAGCATACCTGCTCTCTTTAACAACAGAGAGCTTTGCTGCTGTGTAGACTGCATTATGTGGTATCAGTATGCCAGCCAATCGCATTTTCAGAACACAATAGCCCTAGGTTCAAAAGCTGATACACTATTTATTTGGATGTGAAGTGAATGCTTTTCTTGTATCAAATATGGGCACATCACTGTCCTGTACCACCTGTTGTACTACAATTGCTGCCATTATTCAGACAAAAAGTTCTTATTTTCTAAAGGTTTTAAATTACTTCATATGCATCCACGATGCTGTTGTCTGTGCCCACTTTTGTCTGCATTACTTAAACTGTGAAGTATGACGCTTTGTATCCTTTGCATATCTCTTAGAAAAATGCAGTTTTATTTTAAATTTAACATAAACTAGGACATGTTGGCTTATAGTTAACTGTATCCAGTTATGTAAAAAATACATTAATTATTTTCAAACTTTGTTTCGTACCTTTTCCTGGCCATCCAATTCTTTGAATTCTACAAGCTTACAGTGGTGCCTTTGTGCTCTTCTCCTACTGTCAATGATATCTCTAAACTTTTTTGCTCAAGAACCAGGAACAAAACCAAAAGGATGGTGTGACAAAGGCCCAAAGTCAGGATCATTCACTTAATAGAAATAAAGATTTTGCATCGGCTTGCATTTTCTGAACAGTAAAAATTGTGAAACTCTTATATCAGGCCTTACTGACAGACTGATCATCTGTGATTTAAATGAAAATAAAAAAAAATTATGAGGGACAGGGCAAAAATGTGAGGGAAAAGTCAGGGAAGTTCTACAAAATCAGGGACAGCAACAATTAGTTTCACAGTAAGATGCACATTTACATTCAGTGTGGGAAAGTTAATAAGGCTATGGGCTTTATTGCTGTCCCAGGTACATATATTCATATACCAGTACTGAAAAGGAATTATTTGGGAGCAGAGTACTACACTAACGAGGTTCTGACATTGGATGAGACTTTAAACTAAGGCTCCATCTGACTGGACAAATGACAGGTCATGCAGATGTGAAAAAAAAGCTTTTGATGAAAAACTGTGACATTTTTTTCTTAAAAATGAAACAAATTCAGTATAATGTTGTATAAATCCTAGTGACAAATTCCACTGCATAGAACCAAAATTCATGTGTAATGCAGAAGTTTTTTGTTTGTCATTTCTGGTACAATCTAACATTTGTATTCATCTTGGATTGTTTTTTGGACATGTATTTATTTTTAAGTAGCAGTTAAAGTTACATTACCATCTTGCTTGTTTTTTTTTTTTTTTTTTTTTATATATACCCCCCTCATATCTGCCACCACAGCAGTGAGTGACCAAGGAATCTCTACTGAATCTTTAACAGTCTTGGGGACTCTTAGCACCACAAAGTCACAGATGGTGCCCACAGTGAGATGCTTTCTTTCAATGGATGCACTCCAGACACTATCTTGGAGGTCATTTCTACCCCTCAAACAGGATCTTACCAAAGCAGAATATTAAATTTCATATCTTCCAGATGAACTCAGTTCCATTTTCTGTCCACCATACTGGGATCCATGGCAGCCACAATTTACATACTTCTCAATGACAGATTTTATTGTTCTGGACCTTGAAAGTACAATGGTGCCAACTCTCAGACCCCATGCATCTTCCAGTCAAAATATCCAAAACCTGGAAGAACATGGAATTGGTGGTTGTACAAACTGAGCCTTACTCTGGACAGACTCTATGTAGTTCCTAATCCAGTTGTGGCTTCCACCACAAATGACTCTTCCCTAGGGTAGAGGTGGGGAACATTTTCAAGGTCAGACAGTCCAAGGTGTATAGTTATGAACAGAGGCCTGTCTACACATCGATATTCTAGAAATGAGGGTAGTAGTTCTTACTTTGAAGGCATTATGAGACTACATTCCCTTAAGTGTTTTTGCCACTCACAGCAACAATAGTGTGGCTGTGATCTGATATGTGCACAGGCAGTGAGAAACGCAGTTCTACCTTCTGTTCTGGGAAGCTGTGTATGTTTGGGAATGGGCTTTGCCTATGAATCATCTTTTTGTTAGCCAGTCTAATCCCATGAGAAGAAGAGTCATTAGGTTTCCAAAGTGGGCCATAAAAGTGACGTCTGCACACACCAGCCCTCAGAACCTTTCAGCCACCAGTTGTACACCAGGTGCTCCTGCTTCTCACTGATGTCAAATCGAAAAAAGATTCAGTTAAGTACCCCGTTGGGGATTCTTTCAGTCCTACTTTGTTTATATATGTAGTCTGTTCATGTCATCCATTAAGGGCAAGTGCAAGTGTGGTCGGCAGATTCCCCACAAAGACACCCATGACCAGTGTCTCTTTTGTATAGTCAGGGAACACGACCACGAGGACTGTGCCATTTGCTGATCATTTGTCCCTAAGACCTTGTGCCGCCATTTGCAGGCATTACATTTGTATTTAGAGAATCAGCACTTGAAACAAATAGTGTTAGGAATGGAGGCCACGTCCGATGCCCCGTCTGAACTGCCTAGGAAGAGGGCCAAGTCCTTGCGGCCTACTTCATCAGCTGCACCTTTCTCAGCCATACCTCAGTTTGTAGTTGATGTCAGCTTGGCTGAGGATCTGGCATCTGCTGGTATAAATAAAGCAGGTACCTCTGAAGAAGCCACACAATCTCGAGTGGACAACACATCCACAGAGGATATACCAGCACCTGCTTTAGATGCCAGGGGGGACCAGCATTCACTCTGGGCCCGTCGTACGCCACCTCCGCCATCCCGATGCCTGACCCTAGGCCTATATCTAGCCAGACATCAGTGAGGCCTTTAAAGAAAAAGTAGAAAACAAGACACCTTACTCCAGCCTCTGAAAGGATGCCTGATTAGCAGGCCTTCAGCCAGAGCTTGTTCAATGCCTTTATGGCCCTTAGGCCTTCTGTAGAAGCCTCTGCCATTGCTCCTACCCTCCTTAGTCCCAGACATCTCATCCCTGAAAGGAGGGTAGATCAGCCTGAAGAAGAGGAATTGCCTGATTCCTCTGAGGACTCTTTCATACTCCTCCCAGACCTCATCCCCCCTGGGATATGGATCTCCTGAGGAGGGCTCTGTTGAACATGACTCCCCTATAGAGGATCTAACTTTTGGGGAAATTATTAATAAGATGAAAGACCACTTTAAGTGGCAATCCTCAGATATGACTGATGTACAAAAGAGGTTTTATGACCTTATTCAAATGGACTCTTACAGTCCTTCTGCCATCCATCCTATTCAACCTGCATTCCAGGATGCATTTGCCTCAGCCCCCATTAACCCGGATTCTCAACCTCCAGACCCATGTAGAGCAGACAGACTCTATAAAGTCCTGAGATGGAAAAATTTCTCTGAGTGCCCTCCTGATGATCCTGCCACTATCTCCAGCTCTACCGATCGGGCCTCCAAGCTCCTTCCTACTACTACCATCCTCCCTGATAGTCCTCATCTCTAAAGTGAATAGACACTCCTTAAGATGCAGTTATGATGCAGCTGAAGCCTCAGCCAGGTCAGCTGCATCAGTTTCAGTACTGAGTAGGTACTCATGGCTGCGACCTCAGCCTCTCCCAGATGACTTCAGGGCCAAACTCCTTGATGCACCTTTGGATCATTCATCCCTTTTTGGTGCAAAAGTGGCTGACCTGTTTAAATCCTTGCAACAGAAAGAAAAGAATTACAGGACCTAAAACACATCCTAGTCTCGCCTATTCCAAAGTTCCAGAGGAACTACCAGGCAAAGACTCAGTTTATCAGTGAAACCTCCAGGCCTGTAGCCCCCCCCCCCCCCAATCTAGAAGACAGTTTCCTCAGGCTAGGCCTTCTCAGTCTTCCAGCCAAAGGCCTCCCTTTCCTGATAGGGCAGGTAGTGTCTGACTGCCTGCCAAAATTTCAGCCCCCACTACCCCTTTTCCATACCCCTATCTGCCCATCTCTCACTGTCTCCCTGCGTGGTTACTCACTACCTCAGACATATGGGTTCTGTCCATCATACAGAATGGCTACTTCATGTCCTGGATCACTCTCACATTGAAGACTGGGTATACCACAGCCTCCGCCCAGTCAGATAACCCTCCTCCATCAGGTTTTGCAAATCCTGCTACTACAAGGCACCATAGAACCAGTACCTACACAATCAAAAAGAAAAGGATTCCACTCCAGAATATTTTTGGTACCCAGAAAGGAAGGACCATGGAGGCCAATTCTAGACCTCTTGCACCTCAACCCCTTCCTAAAAGTTCCTACTTTCATGATCCTCACCCTGCTCTCTTTCCACTCATCCTTCCTCAGTGTTTCATGGCAACCCTGGACATAAAGGATGCTTACCTTCACATACCTATAAAGACAATTTCTGAGACTTCTGGGTTACATGCCAGCTACCATTCCCTTGTTGCCCCTAGTAAGGATGCACATGAGGAAACTTCAGTGGTACCTCAGTTTGGTGTGGACCCAACACTCCCACCCTCTAGAGTTCAGGATCCCCCTGCTCCCCTGCTTACATCAGGAACTGAGATGGTGGGTGGATCAGGTAGCCCAGAACCCAGGACTCCCTCTGCAAACACCCTCTCCCTCCCAGACCATGCACACAGATGCCTCAGATCTGGGCTGGGGAGCAACTCTGGGGAAAAAGGAAAGTACAAGGTTTGTGGACAGACAGACACAAACAAGATCACATAAACATCAGAAAAATGAGAGCCATCCTCCTTGCTCTACAGGCCTTCCAGCCCTACCTAGAGCAGGGTTCTCTAAAGATATTCACAGACAACACCACAGTCCTGTGGTACCTCAACAAGCAGTGAAGGACCAAGTCCTACCTTCTATGCAGACTAGCTCTGCGAGCGTGGGAACTGGCTACCTCTTAGGGTATCACCCTTCAGGCAGCCTACATTCCATCCCTGCACATCTCCCAGGCAGATTACCTAAGAAGAACCATTCAAACAACCACGAATGGATGCTGCAAAGAGATGTTTTCCTGAATATGGTCCACAGGTGGGGTATTCCACAAATAGACCTGTTCGCCTCCTCCATAAACAGGCAACTTTCTCGCTACTGCACCAGGACACCAGACCTCAAGGCATTAGCAGCATATGCCTTCTCGATAACCTGGAAGGGGAAATTCCTGTATGCATTCCCCCCTTCCCATTGATGCAAAGGGTACTGCTGAAACTTCAGCAGAACTCACACAAAACCTTGCTGGTGACTCCCTACTGGCCAAGACAGCACTTGTTCCCCCCTTCTTCTTCACCTGTCCAAGGGCAATCACCACAATGTACCCCCCCAGTGGACCTGTTCACACAGCACAAGGGGACTAGGATACATCCACAGTGGCAATCCATGAACCTCACCCTGTGGCTGATGGGTGTCTGAAGGGGATCAGAATCCTGTATAACGAGGACGTGCTCACTGTCCTGCAGGAGGCCAGGAAACCCAGCACAAGGAAATCCTGTCTGGTGTCACACAAGATAATTGGACCAGCTGGAAAGCAATATGCCTCTCATCCTGTTATACCTGTGTGAACTCATGCAGACAGGGTTGTCTTACTCCTCTCAGAAGGCACACTTGTCTGCTGTCTCTGCCTGCCTTCCCCTGGATCCACCCCTTGCATCCAGACTCCCCTCCAAACTTTTCCTCAAAGGTGTATTACACTTGAGACCACCCAGGAAACCATGGCCCCCTCCCTGGGACCTGAACTATGTTCTAGAAAAACTCACTCTAGGCCGTTTTGAGCCGGCAGACAAGGCTTTCTTAAAATTTTGCACATGGAAAACTGTATTGCTGGTAGCGCTGACTTCTGCCAGAAGGGTTTCAAAATTGCAAGCTCTGATGGCTACACCACCTTTCCTAATCTTCTACCTGGACATGGTGATCCTCAGGACAAACCCGTCGTTCATTCTCAAAGTAGTGATTGACCTATCCTTGAACCAGGCATCCACCTGCCCATCTTCTTCCCAAACCCACAGGGGGATAGTGAGAGAGTGCTGCATTCCGTAGACGTCCACAGACAACTTAGATTTTATCTACATAAAACTAAACCCTTTAGGAAATCAGACCACCTGTTTTTCTCCTTCCACCCCAGGGCCTTGGGGAAAGCTGTGAGCAAGCAGATCATTTCGGCTTGGATCTCCTGAGCCATTTCCTTCTGCTACCTACATCATGGGAAGACCTTGCAGGGCAATGTCAAGGCCCACTCCACCAGAGCAATGGCCTCTTCTGGAGCCTTCTTTAAAGGGCTAGACACCAACTCCATACTTGAGGCAGCCACTTGGTCCTCAGTAACAGTTTCACCAAGCACTACAAACTGGACCATATCTCCAGAGCCAGGGCTTGGTTTGCCAGTGCTATTCTACACGGATTCCTGGAAACTTCATCTAGGCCACCTCCCAATCCTCAGTGAGCTTTGGCACTCACCTTCAAGTAGAGCAGTACAACATTGTAATAGAAGGACATAGGAAAGTTGTGTAAAATCTTACCATAACCATAGATGTCCTTCTCTTCCATGTTGCAGTATTCCTTCCCGCTCACCTTCCCCACTTGTATGACTGCACTTGCTCTCCTGGGCAGGCTATGCCCTTACAGGACTGGCTCTGACTGGGGGTTTTGCTATGTTCTGAGGGCTGGTGTGCACAGATGTCACTTTTATGGCCCACGTTCCTGCAGCCACGTCAGATGTTTGACGCACCAAGAGGGACTGAAAGTCTTTGGAAATCTGGCCGGACGAACTGGAGAGGAAGAAGGGTGAACCCACAAGTAGAATACTGCAGCATGGAAGAGAAGGACATCTGTGGTTATGGTAAGATTTTACACAACTTTCCTGTGTAACTCATTAGCTTACATTTATTTCACATTATGTAGTAGGGGGGGCAAATTCTTTCAAAAATGCCCTTTATTAACTGTGAATAAGTCAAAATTTTACACAAAGATTTGCTGCTGATAGTCTGCAAAGGAGTTTGGCAACTTTTATGCTCACTGAAGTTCATTTGTGAAAGCAGTAGTAACTGATATAATTCTTTCATTTATTTTCGTGATCAATTTTTGCCACTTTTCAGAAAAAGGGTACAGTAACTCCTTGGCCTCATATTATATTCATTTGTGGTATCCATTGTGTTCTTCAGTTGCTTTCCAGTTTATCCTACTTTTTTAACACCTCTTTTAAATTATCACTTAAGACATGGCCAAACATACATTAACAGGGAAAAAACATATTAACATTTTTTATTTCAGTTATATACATTATATACAACTTATATTTTCTTTCTTTGTACTTATCATGAGTCCAACATTACATAATTGGCAGAATTCATGCCTTCCCCTTAAACCTCAACATTTCCATTTTTTCTGTGTAATTTGCTGCTTCCCTTTTCTAAAGATCCCTCTTCTATTTGTTTTGTTTTTTCTATAATACTCAGTACTTCAAATACAGATGGTTTAGATTTTGATTTCCATTTTTTTAAATTGCTTTTCTGACAAACAACAGAACTAAACTTAATAAGGCCTGTCTGTGTGCAGTCAATTCAGATCCTGTGTCCCAGCTTTTTGGGGGTAAAAAAGTGTTTAAGTATTATTTACTGTGTTTTTCTGAAAAAAAAAAAAAAAACGCAGTTTTTACTGGCATTTGCTGCTCATCTTCCCTGGGAAAGAGGCACCATTTTCTGCTTGACTATGGAGCAAACTTCCTGTCCCATATCTGGTGGTTCTTCCTGCCGCAAAAAGAAACAGTTAAGCAGGCTAGCAATTTACCTCAACCACAGGTGGCTGACTCTGCTGTGACCATTTGTTGTACCTCAGACCACTCATTTTTACCCTGGATCTCTCTGGTATAGCACCTACAGTCACTATGGACCAGGGGTTAGCCATGTCCTCTGTGGCTGTTGGGGTCCCCTAAGTTGACAAGAGAGAGCTATGTTTATTGGTCCTTGGAGAAGGAACAAGGAAGGCTTCCCTGTTGTGTCAGAATCCAGTGCCCATCCCTGGGGAAGCTGCTGCTGCCGCCATTAGTAACATGGTTGGCTCCATTTCTCCTGTCAAAAAGAAACCAAAAACTAAGCATGTGTCTACCTTTAGACAGGAGTAGTTTACTGGGTCTGACTCAGGATTTAAATCAGGCTGCTGATCCTTCTTGTAAAGTAGTTTCTGTTAAAGAAAGAGGGATGCATCTGAATCTGCTCAAAAAGATGAAGGGACAGATACAGGAACTTCTCCTCACATTTCTGATTCTGACTCTGAGGAGCAATCAGTTTCAGATTCTTCCTATGGGGTAGGGTTCTTTTTCTCTCAGACTATTGCTAAAATGTACCAGGATTTCAGTGGGAGAACACTAAGATTTCTCAGTCCCTCAGCACTGAGTTGTTACAGAAGGAATTTCCAGAACCTATACCAGTTTCTCCTGTTCTGTCTGCTTTCAAGATGTGTGTGTTACCGCCTCAACTTTACTTATAGTCAGCCAGTTGCCCCTTTAAAAGGCAGACAGGATGTATATAATTCCTCAGTGCTGTATGTTTTATACATTGTTCTCAAACCTGACCTAGCAGCTATAGCTTTTCAATTCCAATCTTACTCTTTCTGATAAGGACTGGACAATTATTGATAAGTATGGGAAAAAAAGTTTATACTTCTGCAACTTTGATTTTTCAGAATTTTGAATTGTCATGCTCATATATTAAAGTTTGTTGTGAGTAATTGTGAAAGTATGAGAAATGTTTTATTGCAGTCTGTTCTTGTGAGGAAAAATCTGCTTTAAATTTAGTTTTTGTCTATTGCACAGGCCATTACCCAATGTTTGCAGTTGTGTATGACTCTGTTGATGCTTCTTCCAGGGCTATGGCTGCAGGTACTGTTTTGAGGAGGTTTGCATGGCTGTGTTCTTGGAACTTCCCAGGTGATGCTAAAAATAAGATATTAAATTTCCTTTTGGATAGAGATTTCATTTTTGGACCCTCTGCTGTAGAAGTGACCAAAACGTATGATGAAATGGTAAGCTGATCTAGGGAATCTCTTAAGATTTTTCAGCCCTCCTTTTCCATATGTTCTAAGGGATCATCTAACTCTACATCCAGTTTTCCATATGTTCTAAGGGATCATCTGACTCTACATCCAGTTTTGGAAAATACAGAATAAGCAATCTCAGCAAAATACAGCAAACAGACTGTGATGTCCCCCCTCTGGGCCAGTAATCAAGGAGCCTGAATCCTCATCACTGACACTGGAGAGGGAAGTTGACTTGGAATAAAAATAGATACACCCAGTATTTCCAGATGCAGCTGTCTGCATCAAGCAGAATTTCCCTTAAGAGCACACAGGGAACACACTCAGTCCAGAGGCTGGTTTCCCTCTCTTTCCAGATCCCCAATAACACTTCGCACTGGCACAGCTATAGAGTTGAGTCCTCAGACAAGTGTCCAAGCCAAGTCCTCCACCATTTTCTTTGTAAAACCAGTGCTTCTGTCCCTGCTCCAAGCAGCTGACACACGCATTCTTTGAGATTTGGTTTTCATACACAACACCTGGGAAAGGGTGGCACAGATTTACTAGCTATGCCCCATTCTGCTCAGACTATAAGGTAGTTACACTGCCACCAGACACCCCAAAGCAAGTTACTCTAAGGCTCCTGCAAGGGTACCCAATTATACTGATTGAAATACAAATGCTAGTATTTGGCCATTGCCGTAAGGCTTTCAGGATTGGCCATAGTGTCACCAAATAGATGTAAGTCCTCTCATAGCTTAAAATATTCTCTAAAGAACCAGCCACAGAACATGAAAATACTAAATATCTATTAATAAACACCAGAGTTTCACTCACAGGAAATATTAAAATAACACAGATGAATAGATTCATACAGATACAGAAAAACAGTACTTGATTAATCTCACTATTTTTTCCTGACTGGTCTAAAGAATTACTGTTCCCTGGTTCACTTACTAGAGCAAGACAAGATGAAGTAGGTGAGGGATCCTTCCTTGTCAGAGTCCAAAAATAGAGTGCTCTGAGACGTCTCTCTCATCTGCTATTAAACCATCATTTTTGTCCTAGATTACAGAATGACATCACATACATTTAATCATCTGACTTCAAGTTCCCATGCTACCCCTATTCATAGAAACTGAACCAGAATTTAGCACATATGCATTACCATACACACACAGCTTTGCTGAAATGTGTTATGGCATCTGGATGCTATAAAACCATAAATCACGTCCACTCTGCCTACAAGAGCTAATAAACCATTCTCTGACACATACATTTAGTCTCTGGCTGCATTCAGAACTGTAAGATATAATCTTTATGGCCTAAATTAAGTAATTTAATTTCTTACTATTTTTCAAAGTTAGCTGGACTGAGATTAACCTCTTCTCTTCCAGTATCCTTTGTTAAAACATATGCATTTAATCAGTTTCAATACAGTCTGGACACATTATTGGTACTTTTTTTAATACAAGCAACTTTACAAATCCATTTTTTAACACAAGCATCTGCACAAATCAGTTTGATGTACAAATGACATATAATTATTTACAAAATTCCAGCTAGCTGTGCTGGCATATGTTACACATCCACTGCCCTACTTCTCCTAGCATAGCTGGTAGTACCTCATATTGGCACATAGACGTTTAAGAAAACATTACAGTGGGGTACAAAAACAATCTTAAAACCTCCCAAAATCAAGGGCAGTCCAACAAGTCTGAATGACCATTCAAGAAAGCTTGTGATCCCCTCCCACCCTGGTCCCTTTTTTCTTCCAGACAATCTGAATCTCAATTTTTCTCTTTGGCAATAGAGAGTTTCAGATGATTGGGTTCTGAAGATCATTCATCAAGGTTACAAATGGCAATGGGATAAAATTCATCCTTTCCAGAGTGGTCATTCCATATCTTCCCGATCACTCATTTGTTGCCATTGGTTCTTCATCATATGTTGTCCCAAGAGGTGATAGAACCAGTTTGTCCTTCCCAGGTGGGGGAAGGGGTTTTATTCGCAGATATTCTTAGTGCCAAAGAAAGAAAATTGGAGACCAGTTCTGGATATTTCTTTGCTAAATCTGTTTGTGATAGTGACTAAATTCAAAATGATTTCACTTAACCTGTCACCTCTTCTTCCTCTTTCAAGTTTTGTGGTAACACTAGACTTAAAAGATGCTCATCTTCCGATCCCTATTCTTCCAGACTTGTAGTTATCTGCCTTATCTTTTGGACTATCCAGTGCACCAAAAGTGTTCACAAAGTGTTTAGCTTCAGGTATAGCTCATTGCAGGCTATATGGTTTCCACATTTTTCCATATTTAGACAACTTGCTTATCTTTGCAGAGTCTTTTTCAAAGTGTTTTGAACCTCTGTCTTGGGTGAGAGATCTGTCACACAAGCTGGGATTCCAAGAGAACTTTCAAAAGTCTTTCTGACTTCTTCACACAGGAATGTATTCCTGAGATGTCAACTAGGCATCTCAGTTCCCATTTAAACTTTGGTTACTGCAAGATAACAACAGAGAGGTAGGCTGAGCACTGAAAGGACAGTGTTAGGAACAACAACAAAAAGAAAATGTCTACATTCTGACAAAAAACCCCCCACCAAAATACAAAATACAACAGATATGGAGGGAGGGAGGAAGCACCTACTGCAGCAGTAATCATTTGAACATCTACTGTTATGGTAAGTTAACTTACACAACTGTACTATATTCATCATATTGATCACCATTGCAATAGCCTTCATTTTATGGGTAGACTGCCCTAGCTTATTACATTTGGGAGGTAGAAGGAGAAGAGTTCAGGAGCCACTGGAGAATGGTCCTAGCCAAGCCTGACCTGGACCTAGATAAGGAATCAAGCTTAGTGTTTTGTAAAAGTATGTACAAGAGGACCACGTAGCAACTTCTAAAATATTTGTACAATCCAATCATTCCAAAAAGCCACAGATAAAGCCAGGACCCTGGCAGAGTGGGCCTTGACCCTGCCTGGTATAGTTTTTGCTATGCTGAATATAGCAAAGGATAATAGTCTTAGACAACCATTTGGAAATGGTCTGTTATGACACATACTGTCCCTTCTTCTTACCTTTACAAGAAAAGTGCAGATGGTCCGAATATCTGAAAGATGTAGTTCAGTCAAGAGTACCTGAGTTGTCTGTGGGCATAAGATAGGGAGTATTCCTTCTCCCTCATTTTTTAGGTTCAGGAAAGAAAATGGCAAGGTGGATAGTTTAGTTTACAGTAAACTTGGATGCCACTTTAGGCATAAAAAGAGGATTAGTTGTCAAATAAACCCTCTCCCTGTGGAAAATAAGGTAGGGTTGACTCAACATAAGAGCTTGCAACTCATACTCTTTTTGCAGAGATCAGAGCAACTAGGAAAACTGTTTTCCATGTTAAGAACTTCAAGTCAGCCAGGTCAATTGTTACAAATGGAGCAAGTGTTAGCTTCTCTAACACAAAATTAAAATTCCAAGGAGGGGACACCGGTTTACTTGGTGGCTTCCTGTGCAAAACCCCTTTCAAAAGTATCTTGACATGAGACTGCATTGAAAGAGGAGGATCCATGGGCAGACATGCTGGAATGGCCAATAAATGAAACTTCACAGATGAATAAGAAAAGGCATAGGATAATAACTTAAACACATATTGTAAAACCAGAGAACAAGAACAACTAGCCCTAAATGGGTGTTGGCTATGTTGTTAGCACCAAGCAGAAAAACATTTTCTACTTGCTAATATACGATTTTCTAGTAGCTTATATTAATGGGTTGCCATGATTTTACTAATGGTATGTTTTTTAATTATTTGACAATTTCTTGATGTTAAACTTGATTTGAGGATCAGTTGTTCTGCTGTGTACTTAAACTTTTTTGTTATTGTAGAGTTTATTTATGCTTATGTACCACCAGGATGGTTTGCTCTTAAGCTTCACATTATATTTAGTACTGATCAGGACTGCCAGATTTATACATATATCTAGGTAAGCATAATTTTTTTTCCTGTACATAATTGCTGTATTGCCTTGAGTGATACTGCTGTATGAAAATTAAGACTTCATCACAGAACTGGTGAAGAACTGTACATTTGAAATTCGTGAATTCTGTGATATTGGCATTATTTGGTTTTGATTTTTTAAATGTAAAGGTTACCAGTTTTCGATCAGACATAACCAGGAGGGAGATACGAGAGGAGTGGTACATACTGATACTATACTTGTTAAAACCAAGTCTGTGATATTTTCATCTCATGTGGGTTCCTTGATGATCTGATCCAGGGAGATTTTGGTTATTAAATCTAGAAACTTTAGGGTATATCCTTCATTCAAAGTATAGGTGTCCCAGTTTGTTGAGGGGTTACTAGTCTCCCAGAATAATTGAGGTTTTGCTTAAAGGAAAATGTTCATCATGTTTCACTGTTGCAGTAATACCTCCTTGGGATTTCCCACCATGGTAGCCCTCGGCCAGCCTGAATATCAGAAACTTTAGTCTCCTCTGCTTGCCCCAGAAGATACCTTTCTTTCCAGTGTCAGGACATCAGGGTATAAGTGTTGTTGGCCAGTACCATATTTTCATTTCTTTCTTGCTATCAGAGCCCAGTGGTAATTTTGCAATGTCATCAGTTGA
Source organism: Protopterus annectens (assembly GCF_019279795.1). Taxonomy (NCBI): domain Eukaryota; kingdom Metazoa; phylum Chordata; order Ceratodontiformes; family Protopteridae; genus Protopterus; species Protopterus annectens. The sequence continues at coordinate 1,084,888,142 of NC_056743.1, read as the reverse complement.
CCTGAAAACAGAACTTTAAATGGCAAAGTTAAGTACTGCATTGGGGAATGATTTTGTATTTCTCTCAGAATAAATATTTTTAGATGTTAATTAATAAGTTCACTGCTTGTCTAGAGTATATGAAACAAATTCCTCTTTGGAACTTCCACACTCTCTGCCTTTTTTGCCCAGACTGGAGCATGAAGTGCCCAACTGCTCCCAGTGTGCTTGTTTTAATCCCAGAACAATAAAGCATAGGTTTGAATGCTCTGAAAAATATTTAGACAGCAAAAGGGAGCATTGTTGACCTCCTCGCACTATGGCATCAATTGGTCTGGCTGAACCAGATTTACTTTGTAAGAAGGAGAAAAGTTCCAAGGTACAAAGGGTTCCAGATAACAGGTGGTCTCCATCTGACAGTCCAGCCAAGCTTGTAATCATCGAAGGAGAAGAGATGCATTCACAGTCTCCTCCAATGATGGAGTATGTGACCAAGGCTTCAAGTGAGACTGTTATACTGTCTGCTCCCTTGATGTCCCCATGGGCTCAATGATGCAGGACATCGGGTGGGTCCAGGGTCACTCTGCATATCCTGACTTCCAACTCTTATTCAGTCTCCAACTTGGGGGAGGGCAGTCTCCCCAGAGTTTGAGGAACCTTCAGCAGACCAATTGCAGGCTGTGGCCTGGGCCAAAGACATACACCATGCCCAAGTCCAGACCCAAGACCAAACAAAAGAAGGCTGTTTCCATCTTGCCTTGTTCCAGGCTTTTTGGGTCCAACTTACACCATGCCTACCCTCAGAACCCTGTCAGTCTGACTGAGGATCTCATGGATTTCATGAAAATCAGCTGCTCAGCCCTTGTAGGACACCTGCTACAAGATTTTCATCTGGAAAAAGGAGGAGGGACAATTTCTCCTAGGAATCTTGTCATTCTTATGACTATGACGATGAGTTAGTTTAAGTTGACCCAATTTCTTTTCAGTTATATGGTCTCTGAGTCTAATGAAAATCTTGCCTCAGTTTCACTGCCTGAGCATTTTACTTTTGTTGACACCCACCACAAGATGAGGGAATTCTTTCACTGGGAATCTCAGTATTATACCCATTCTAAGAACCGAGTTAAGGGAATTTTTTTGTACTTCCTGAGCAGAAATCTCCAGCCATTCCTCCAGTATTACAGGTTGTAGATGATATTTCTGACTCTTCCCTGCAGCCTGACAACCAACCACCAGCCCCTGGGAAGCCAAACCTTTTTACAAGGTTCTGGATTCCTATAAATGCCTCTTCAAGAACCTGGTTGTGCATCCTGAAATGGTCTCTCGGGTCCCATGGGAGACGGAGGTAAAGCCGCTAGAAATCCCTAGCCTAATGAGAAAGAGGGTAGAACCCTGGATAGATTTGGTAAGAAAGTGTACACTTCTATGATCCTAGCCATAAGAGCTCTGAATTGTCAGTTTTATGTGGTCAAATTTCAGGAAACTCACCTGGCACAAATGAAAGAAAAAATAAGGATGGAAAATAAGAATTCTACAGAAGGAATTGCTAGAACTCTGTAACTCCTGTTTCCAAGTAGCCAAACATTCCTTGCACTGTCTTTGATACTTTGGAGGCATCTAGCAGGGCAGAAGTTTGAGTCAGGTGTAAGAAAACACTCCTAGTTAAGAGAGCAGTCTCTTCCAAAATGTGTTAAGTCAGAAATCCTAGATACACCTTTAGACAAAGACTTTCTGTTTGGACCCATGGCCTTTATACCAGGTATAGTCTCCAAAGTTTAGTTTGAATTACCCTACAAAATCTTGGTCCTTTCCTGCTTCACATACCCAACAGGGAGGAGAACTAGAAGATACAGACCTCATAGAGAAAAAAAAGAGAAATGGCAAGCTGACCAAGGACCAAGACATAGAGGACCTCAAACCCAGGGGGTCCAGCAAGGCACAGCTATGACTCAACTGTGTAGTCCCCAAATTCAAAATGCTAACCCTCCAGAAACTCCTGCCAATACTTTGTCCTCAGGCCTACTTGGATATAAAGGACACCTGCTTCTTCATTCCCATAGCAAAGTAGCACAGGAAGTACCTCCATGTCAGGGCAGGTGAGAAACACTTCCAATTCTCTGTATTGTTCTTTGACTTATCTACTGCTCCCAGGGAATTCACAAAATGTCTGGCTCCAGTAGTGGCACATTCTACGCCTGTCTAGATAACTGCCTTATACAAGCTTAATGCATGGAAGAGCTACAAGCTTTCATCAGTTTTACCATCTTCATCTTCACAAATCTGGGCTTCCCCTTGAACTAAAAATGTTAAATCTAACCCCCCCACCCTTGAAGACTGATATTCCTAGGGACCCTGCTACACACAGAGAAACAGCCTTCCTTCTCTAAGAAAAGGTCATCTTTCTGTCCATATACAATGGACATAAAACGTGTACACAGCCCTGTTAAAATGCCAGGTTATTGTGATATAAAAAAATGAAACCACAATAAATAATTTCGAAACTTTTCCCGCCGTTAATGTGACCTATAACCTGTACAATTCAATTGAAAAACAAACATCTGTTAGGGGGAAAAAATATAAAAAAACTAAAAAACGTACAATAAGTTGGTTCCATAACTGTGCACACCCTTACACTAATACTTTGTTGAAGCACCTTTTGATTTAATTACAGCATTCAGTCTTCTTGGGAAGGAGTCTATCAGCATGGCACATCTTGACTTGGCAATATTTGCCCACTCTTCTTTGCAAAAGTGATCCAAGTCTGTCAGATTGCGAGGGCATCTCTTGTGCACACCCCTCTTCAGGTCAACCCACAGATTTTCTATTGGATTTAGGTCTAGCCTCTGGCTGGGCCATTCCAAAACTTTAATTTTCTTCTGGTGAAGCCATTCTTTTGTTGATTTGGATGTATGCTTGGGGTCATTGTTGTGTTGAAAGGTGAAATTCCTCTTCATCTTCAGCTTCCTAGCAGACACCTGAAGGTTTTGGGCCAAAAGTGACTGGTATTTGGAACTGTTCATAATTCCCTCCACCTTTACTTAAGCCTCACTTCCACCTGAAGTAAAGCAACCCCAAAGCATGATACTGCCACCACCATGCTTCACTGTGGAGATGGTGTTCATTTGGTGATGTGAAGTGTTGTTTTTGTGCCAAACGTACCTTTTGGAATTGTGGCCAAAAAGTTCATCCTTGATCTCATTAGACCATAATACTTTCCCACAAGCTTTTGGGAGACTTGATGTATTGTTTTGCAAATTTTAGCTGGGCCTGGGTGGTTTTCTGTGTAAGAAAAGGCTTTTGTCTTGCAACCCTACCCCATAGACCAGACATATGGAGAATACGGGAGATTGTTGTCACATGTAGTATGCAATCAGTACTTGCCAGAAATTCCTGCAGCTCCTTCAGTGTTGCTGTAGGTCTGTTGACAGCCTCCCTGACCAGTTTTTGTCTTGTCTTTTAATCAATTTCAGAGGGATGTCCAGTTTTTTGCAGCGTCTCTGTTGTCCCATATTTTCTCCACTTTTTGATGACTTGTCTTCACTGTGCTCCATGGTATATCCAATGCTGTGGAAATTTTTTTGTACCCTTCTTCTGACTGATACCTTTCAATAATGAGATCCTTTTGATGCTTTGTAAGCTCTCTGCGAACCATGGCTTTTGGTGTAGCAGGCAGCTGAGTACATATCAGGAAAATCCTACTAGGACAGCTGAACTTTTAGGGGTTAATCAGAGTCTCTTTAATTGATGGCAGGTGTGAACCCAAGAAGACTGAATACTGTAATTAAAGCAAAAGGTGCTTCAACAAGGTATTAGTTTAAGGGTGTGCATACTTATGCAACCAGCTTATTGTACGTTTTTTATTTTTTTATATTTTTTCCCCTAACAGATTTGTTTGTTTTCAATTGAATTGTACAGGTTATAGGTCACATTAAAGGTGGGAAAAGTTTTGAAATGATTTATTGTGGTCTCATTTTTTTATATCACAAAAACCTGGCATTTTAACAGGGGTGTGTACACTTTTTATATCCACTGTACTTCTGAAACCTCTATAAGCAGGAATCAGTGATTGCCAGAGACAAGAGAGAGATCCCCAGGGCTCCAGGATTCTATGGCATCCTGCATCCTGAAGATCCCCCTTGCCAAGCTGCATGTGAGGAAAATGGAGTGGTACCTAAAGAATGTGTAATGTCAGCACAGACACTCTCTTTCAAAATAAAGCTTCTTCCAGACATAAAAAAGAGATGTCATAGATGAGAGACTTGCCTACAAAACAAGGACATTCTCTTGCAGTGTCACTTAGGCAACACAGATTATGAAAACAGACTCCTCAGACCTAACCTGGGGGATTCAGTCAGTGGGTCTCAAGTACAAAGACAGTGGGACACAACACCACTCCAAAAACCCATTAATCTAAAGTTTTGGTAGCAGTTTACAGAGGCATGATATCATTCAAGCAGGTATGGAAACCAGGAACACCGTTGTTAAGAACAGGCAACACCACAGTCATGTTGTACATACACAGGTAGATACCTACTCCTACCCACATTGTCACCTAGTCATGTAGCTACTTGAAGCAGCGCAAGCAATGGGTTTGCACCTGATAGCACAATATCTAGCTTGGGTGGAAAAGCGACCTGGGAGATCTGAGCAGGTCTGCTTTAGACCCTCACAAATGGATGTTAAAAAGTCAGTTTTCACTAGCATCACAAGTCGGGGGTGTGCCAGAAATTGACCTTTTTTGTCAAAACAAAAACAGATGGCTATCAAAGTATTGTGCAAAGACCAAATGTAATCAGGCCTAGAGGATGGATGTTTTCTCCTTCCCATGGACAGTTGTATTTCTATTAATATTCCCTTCCATACCTCTCATTTCCAGGTTACTAATCAAGATCAGGGGAATGGCTGAGGGTGATCTTGGTAGCACCATTTTGTCCAAGGCAGTATTAGTTTCCACTGTTGCACAACATGAGTACATGAGAACTTTCCACAGGATGCAGACCTCTTGACCCAGAACAAGGGAAACACCATACATTCCAACCTGACCACCCTAAAATTGATGGTCCGGATGATATGAATCTTGTCCATCAGGGTCAGTTTTTCAACAAAGGCATCTTATTTATTTTAAGAGGATAGAAAGCCAAGCACTAGGAAATCTTGTATTTCAAAATGGAAGACATTTACTGTTTGTTGCTAGAACAAGGACCATCAACCTTTACTGGCAAATCTGCCTTTGGTTCTCACATACCTAACAGAGCTTTTCTCCAAATGATACTCCTACTCATCCATGGAAAACAATGCAGCTGCCATCTCTGCCTACCTGTCCATTACAACCTCGTCTGTTTTTTTTCATCCTGTTATAAAGCAGCTCCTTAAAATAGACCACCCAGGAGAGTCCCTGTTAAATCCTGGTACTTCAGTTTTGCTCTGAAAAAGCTGACTCTTCCCCACTTTGAGCCAGTAGCTTCAGCAGATTCATACCTTGGAAAACTGCAGTCTCAATGAATGGCTATGACTTAACCTCATAGAATCTCAGAACTGCAGGGTCTAATATGTAAAGAGCCCTTCCTTAAATTTCATTCCGACAGGAGTTTTCCTGAGGACTAATCCTGCCTATTTCATGTCTTTTCATTCCTCCTCACAATTGGGTTATGGATCCGACCCTCAGATCTGACTCAGCCATATTTTCTTAGATTTGGATCCTATTCTTTAGCTCCTCCCTGTACCCACAATGCCTTGTACCATCCCATAATTCCTCAGATCTCATTTGCCGAGTCAGTGATCAGATGTGGTTTACTTTCTCGAGATGGGATAAGTGAAATATAGATATTTTTTTTCTTCTAAAAATTTGGCATTTGTGAGTTTTCTATTCCTTTTGCAACTTATTTAACCTCCCCTACCTAGTTTCTAGCAGGCATTAGGGTTCTACTGCCTCCCTTTATTTCCTTTTCTTTTATACAAACAATTATGTTAGTGCTTGTTTAGACATTGGTCTTCTTCTATAGTTTATTATTGTTTTAGTGTGGATATTGATAATTTTCTTTCTTGAATAATTAGTCTGGTGGTGTGTGTGTGTGCATTCTAAATGTGTATACTGTTTGGGCCTGGAACATTTTTCTTGTTCCATTTGTGAGGGATTTAATCCCAGGGATATTTTGGATCACCGGAATAAATCAATACTGAAGGGAATGATTCCAGCTTCATCCCCAGGGGCTCAAACTCCCTCAAGGACTGATATACGATCTTCACATCCAAGGAAACAGCCCCATAAGTCTTCTACGGCCTCCTTTGAACGCCCCCCCCCCACAAAAGTTGCAAAACCCTTTGGATCTGACTTCCTCAGATCAGAGGGCCAAGTCATTCTTTGGATCCAAAAGAGACCTCTGATCCAGCAGAAGTTATTTCTTTATAGTCTTCACCCAGACCCTCCACCTCCAGGTCGTAGCCTAATATGTCAGATCCAGAGTCTTGAATCCATATGCCTGAATATGTTATGCGAACTGTATCCCTCACTGTACCTTCACAGACTTTACAGACTTCAAAGGACATTAGAGACCTGCATTGGATACGTCCTCCAGGTCTTCTAGGAGTCTTTTGGATCTTCAAAGCTCAAATTCAGATGGGGGTCTTACCAGCTCCATCCCCATCCAGATCTCTGAGGTCTCAGACCAAGCTTCTACCATGTTTTTCTCCAATCCATCAAGTGGATTCAGAGCCCCAGGATTTGAGGCACTCGAGGGAGTTGGCATCAGATCCAAGATCACTTTCCTTCTCAACTCCAATTACTTGACTGTCACTGCTCCCAACTCTTCAGATCAAAGCGAGTCCCAGATCCATGGTGTCGGTGCCAGGTCCGGGGAGACAGGTTCAGCTCCGACCTTTCAGATCCTTCCCTTCCTGTTGGAGCTTTGGCCGTCCATAGTTCAAGTCCACTCTTTGGAAGTCATGGATCCATTCTCTGGAAGTCTTGGATCCAGGATGGTCTCTTTCCTCACTTCAGCTGTTTCAGGTTTGAGAGGTGTAGAGATGGGTTCTCCAGGTCCATTGGCTTTCCAGTTTGTAGAGAGGACTTTCTCTGTGCTCAGAGATCCAACTCCCCTGGCCAAAGGTCTCAATACTCACCCCTTACTGGATCTGAGCGCCGAGCCCATTTGTTCTGTACAGGGTCAGCCTGCCCCAAGGAGCCTCCAGGATGTTCCCCTTGAAGGGGCCCCCACTTCTTCCCATACCTCCCCAGAACACCCTCCTGAGGAGGTCCATCTGAAGAGGTCATGCAAAAGGAGACCCATGTACTCCCATTTGGAGTACCTTATTGAAGATACCAATTTCGATGATGGGGAAGGATCCCCATGATTACCACCAGAGGACATAAATCATAGAGACTCTTAGACAAAAAGGTGGATGGTTGGCCCAACCTCCTTCTTCTAAGGAGTCAGTTTTCTTGGAGGCTTTCAGAATGGGCTCATCTATGTCTTGGGTGAAACCCCTGGTAGATGATCTCATTGATTTGGTCTTCTGCCAGGCCTGGACGGAGCTGGACATGACAGAACCCATTCCAAAGCATCCTGGTAAGTTTTTGGTCCCTCTTAAGGACAGGCTCCAATGGACTAAGGGTATCCTGGTTGATGCCATGGTTGTGGCAGCAGACACCAAAAATGAACTAGTAGAACAATGCTGCTCTGTCCATCTGCCGAACAAGGAGTCTCAAGTGATAGATTTGGTAAGCGCATATACACCTAAGCAACCTTCACTCTGAGAGTGTTAAATTATTTGGCCCATTTCACCTGATTGCAAGGGGATCTGGTTAAAGAGATTACCAATTCCCTGTCTGAATCTGTGTTGGATGAGGACTTAAAGTTTTTCCCCAACTATCTACTCTTGCATCAGTGAGGAATTCTTCCATGTGGTTCATTTCCCATGCAGCAGAAGGCACCTCAAGGGTAGCTGGCGCAGGTATTGCTGTGAGAAGACATGCCTGGATGAGGCTTTGAGACTTCAGTGAACTCTTCAAGGCATCTTTTGTGAATGCCCCTTTGTCTGCCCATTCTTGTTTGGGCCTACTGTAAACGACACCCTTACCTGCAATGAGTAAGAGGGAAAGACACTATCTGTCATGGGGATCAAGTCTTCTACCCCCCAGCATTCCTTTTCTAGAACCAGAGGGGAGGTTAGAAGACATGTTTCTGTAAATCACAGGGTTCCCTTTCTGATCAATGCGAGGACTCTTCCTTCTGAGGCATGGGAGGAGGTGCCAATGGCAGAAGCCACCCCTAGAGGCTCCTGAAGTGCTACCCAGCTGCCCATCTCTGGAGGCAGTCTGAGATTATCACAGTACCTACATGCCTTGACCAAATTAACAAGTTCTTGGGTGCTAAATATGTCCAGAGGCTATTACTTTCCCTTTTCCCTACCACTTCCATTATATCAAAAAAGACTCCCCGATGTTCCACCCAATCAAAGAGAGTATGCAGCACTAGAAATACAGAAATTGCTGCAAAATAGTCATCCACGAGGTCCCAACTAAACAGAGAGGATTGGGAATTTACTTCTGCTTCTTTCTGGTGCCAAAGAAACCAGTGGACATGAGAACAAGTTTGGATCGAAGTCAGCTAAATTTATGTGTAAAGAAGTCAAAGTTCTAAATGGTTACAGTTTAGTCCATCCTTCTACTTTTGTACAAGGATGATTAAATGTGCTCTGTAGACTTTCAGGACCCATACTATCACATGAAAAGGACAGGTGCTCCAGAAGTCACCTGCTGTTCAGGCTGGGGACCAGTCACTGTCAATTCAGAGTTCTGCCCTTTGGTCTCACCACAACCTCCCATGTGTTTACCAAATGTATGGCAATAGTAGCAGTTCACCTGGGACTGCAGGGATTCCAAGTGTTGCTGTATTTAAATGACTGGCTCCTTACTGCACCAAGCAGACATCAACTTCTTCAAGCCAGGGATTATCTTTTCCAGATGTTCAACTTCCTAGGCATCACAATAAACCTAGCCAAATCAAACATATCACCAGTGCAAAGTTTGGAATTCATTAGTGTTATTCTGGATGCTACTCATCAGATAGTGTCATTACCATCACATCGCATAATCTCCTTGAGATCTCAAGCCCAGAAAATATTCTCTTCCATCTCCACTGTGTAAAGCTGATTTTCAAGACCCTAGGGTCTGTCGGCTTCCATCGTCTTAGTCCCACTAGCAAGGTTCTTTATGCGAATTCTCCAGTGGACCTTGACTGTTCAGTGGTCTATTCTTTACCAACGTTATTTGTTCTCATCAAGCTTATGGCTCCTTGCAAGTGTCACCTGCAATGGTGGCTTCTGTCACATGACTTGAGCCTCGGCAGACCATTCACCTCTCCCCCTCCTTCAACCACTGTGACCACAGATGCTTCCCAGCTCGGTTGGGGGGGCATTACAATGGAAAGATGGTCCAAGGCACGTAGAGTTACGTAGAGACCAGATTGCATATCAATGTTCTGGAAATGAGAGTAGTTCTTCTAACACTGCAAGCCTTTCATGACATTCTTCCTTCTGGAACAATTGCTGTTCATATAGACAACATGTCATTAATTTGGTATATCAGCAAAAAAGGCAGAACCCGATCTTAACCCCTTTTCAGAGAGGCCATGAGGGTCTGGGAATGGGTGATCTCTTCAGACTGCTTTCTACTTGTAACACGTATACTGGGGAAATCCAATTCTTGAAGACAGACATGGCAGGTCCATACTGACTCCTTATGGGTGGTCCCTCAATCAGGCCATGGTGTACCTGATCTTCAGCATTCATTGGGGTTAACCTTGTTGTGACTTGTTTTGCATCTCCCTTCAACAGCAAGTGCAATAAGTATTTTGCTCTGATCCTTCCCCTCCAAGGCAGTCACTGAGGGATACTCTAGTTCATGATTGACCCCCTGGTCTTCTACCTATATGCCTACCCTCCTCTACCACTGATCCTGAAGTTTTTACGGAAAGCCAGCAGACTGAAGAGTACAGTGATCCTCATTTCCCCCTACTGGCCTCTTCAAATATGGTTCCCCTTTCTCTGGTCTCATCTGAAATATCCTCTATGGATTCCAGAAGTCAACCAAGACCTCCTATCTCACCAGTCAGAGATTTGTCACCCCAGCCTCCACGCCCTCAAACTAACCACATGGTTTCTCCAATTCCAGTAGTTGTACAAACGTCCAGGCTTGCATCTCCTTTTCTTTATATCATTGTGGATTCTCAAAAAGCTTCTACAAAGAAAGTTTATAGAAGCAAATGGAAGAGATTTGCTATTTGGACCTCCAAAGAAAACATTGACCCTTTCTTGGCTTCTATTCCGTTTATACTGCTTTTCCTTCCTTCTTTAAGGTAGGAGCTAGTGTTGCTATTTTAAAACTGTAGTTGGCAGCTATTTGTAACTTCCATTCGGGAATGGATTTGGGCTCCTTTATCTGCTTCTAAGCTTTGTAAAGCCTTCATGAAAGGAATCTTTTACTTAGACCCACTATGAAAGACCCTTCTCCCCCTTTGGATTTTAACATTAGTGCTACAATGTCTTACTAGGAAATCTTTTGAACCAGCTGATAAATGTGACATCAAATACCTGTCCTGGAAAACAATTCTGTTGGCAGCTATTACATCAGCTAAAATAATTTCTGAATTGTAAGCTTTGTTTTCAAATATGTCTTATATAATTTTTCATAAGGACAGTTTTCCTCTGTACAAATCCATCATTTATGGCCAAAGTAGCCACAGAAACAAATATTAATCAGACCATCCACTTTTTGGTCTTTTTCCCCAATTTTTCTAATAAAGGTGAATACTTACTACATCTCTTGGATGTACACAGACAACTTTCTTTCTATCTTCACTGAATAGAAATGGTACAGGAAGTCAGACCAATTGTTTATCTCCTTTTCTCCAAAATGCTTGGGCCAGGCAGTTTTGAAGATTATCCTGGCCAAATGGATTGCTAGTTGTATTTCTTTCATTTATTTTAGTCAAGGTCTGGAATTGCCTTGTCCCCCCAGAGCCCATTCTACAAGGTCCATGGCCACATCTTACGCTTTTCCTCTAGGGCTTCGATTGATGACATTTGTGCTGCAGCCACCTGGTCAAAGACACATACTTTTGTGAATCACTGTAAATTAGACATTGTCTCCAGAACCAGGGCTTCCCTTGGTTCTACAAGGATCAGGCATATCCTTCCTTAAGCCACCCAAGAGTACGTAACTGGGGACTCTGACCCAATTATGAGGGGGAATGAAAAAGACAACATCAGCTTTATTAGTTGTGTACTTACCATAAATTGGCATCTCTGTTGTCCATTTTCATTCCTCCTCACCTTCCCGCCCTACCATCCCTGAACCAAATTACTTGCGAAGATCCTAAGTATGGGGATCCTTTTGATCCACATTGAGCCTCTCTCTGTTCTCATGTTTATCCTTCTGTGCTGTAAGGCAGCAAACTCAATCTGAGGGAGTATGGGATGGCACAGGGGATTGTGGGTAGAGGAAGGAGCTCAAGAATAAGATCCAAGTCTAAGAAAATGCATCCGAGTCAGATCCAAGGGTCGGATCCATAACCCACTTGTGAGGAGGAATGAAATGGACAACACAGATACCAAGTTATGATAAGTACATAACTAATAATTATGCCCAAGTTGGTTATTGAAGTCTCATTAATTCAGACCATTCATCTCCCTGCCTTCTTTTCAAACCCTCAGAACATAGGAGAAAGACCTGCTCTCCCCAAATGTTTACAGGCATGGAAGATATTATTTGAACAGATCTAAAAATCTAAAAGTTGGAACAAATTTTGTGACCTTTACATCTAATTAACTAGGTAAACCTACTAACAAGCAGACCATTTTCTAAATGGATCTCCAATTGCATCACTTTCTGTTACAGGCACCATAATGAAGTGGTGCCACTGCACATAAAACCTCACCAAACTAGAGCTACTGCCACCACTGCTGTTTCATCAGAGAGGCGCTTATCTCATCAGAGAAATTCTAGAAGCAGCCCCATGGTCTTCAGTCCACACCTTCACTAAACACTGCAACCTGGCATCTTCCTCCAGAGCCAGTGTTGCCTCTGCAGTCCTGGCTTTCTTCCTGCTAGCTTCAATCCACCCATCTCTTCAGCTTTGGGGATCCTTACCATAAATGTAGATGTTCCAGTGTTTTCACTGTTGCTGTAGTCTTTCCCTTCCTTCTTCCCTTCTGTCTCAGCTATGAGTTGGGGTGGGGATCCCTTCCCTCTTTCCTCCTTGATAGGCCCCCTCCTCTTTACTTGATCACTTCTTTCAGGTCCCCTTTAACCATTCCCTTCTGGAGACAGTGGGGTCATTTGGTGCCCCTGAGTACCAGAGCCCACACTCTGATCCCCAGGCCAGAAGCACAAAAGACCTGAAAAGTGGTGCTAGCTGACTACCTTTAAACCCTGATGTGCTGACATCAGAGAGGAGGACACCTCTGGGGCCAAGAGAAGGGGAATAATGCCTCTGGTATTTAGGCTAGCCAAGGTCTATCACAGCAGGATATCCCAAGGAGTTATTATTGCAACAGTGAAGACACTTGAACATGTACATTTCTGGTAAGTGTTCACAACTGGACTTTCTTCAAGTATATTTAGAAATGTAATGTGACTTTTAGGGGACATATAGGGGGTCATATAACAGGCTGATAATTGGTCCTATTTAGTGTGATTTGCATCTCAGTGAGTTCTATTTTTGGGTCTGTAGGAATCTGCCTAGAGACAATATGGTCTGTAACAAATATGGAAATGCCACCACAGTTGTTATGGAGTCTAAAGGCATGGAAGGTACAAAACCCAGGTAAGATGGTATGCTAGCTGAATATTAAAACCAAGTTTCGGTGATTACACACATGAATGCTGTCCAAATGGAGGAGACCCTTGGCATTAATTAGTCATCTTGATGTGATCTTGTGTTTTTTTTTGTTTGTTTGTTTTTTGTTAAGTTGGGAGATCCATTTAGCTTGACTCTGTCTAAAAAAGCACTATGGGGGCAGCAAAGGCTTTAGCTAGTATGAAAAAGCCTTGGAATGAGAAGTGCAATCCATCCTTAGCAAAGCAAGTAGGGCTGTCAAGCACTGTATCCCAGGATGACATCTACTGAGTCCCCCCAGAATGTTACCAGCAATCTAGCCATTTGTTGAAGCCAGTTATCTTTTTGTGTACTTCAGTATCCTTCAAAGAAGGAAGGATTATTCTCAAGTCCAATGTCTTATCTACATGCATGGAGAGTTTCTCGGGGTTTTGTTTGCCCAGTCATTTACCTGGACATGGTCCTCCACCATGTCATACTCGTATGTTAGGTGCAAGGGTCTTAAGGGCCTGTGAGATGTCAGAGATCCTGGCACTGAAAGACAGCTTACTGTCACCCTGTTCTTGTCCAACCTGGAAGTACTGCATATGGGATGCTTTACATCCTGGTGACTTTCTTTTTTTGTGGATGTGCCAGTGGATGATGTGTATGGCTTTCCCTGAGACCTAGTCCTATTGGGTCTAAGATGCTTAGTTATGGACTTTTTTACAGGCTCAGCATAAGATAATTCAGTGTGAGTTTGAGTAAAATTCAGTGGAAGAGTGTGTTGCTCATAGACCATGCTTGTTTTTTTTTTTTTTTTTTTTTTTTTTTTTTGCCAGAGGTTGTCACAAGTAGAATGCATTTTGCTATGCAAGAGTTCATTGTCTGTGAGTATCAGGCAATTGCTACTGCTGGAAAAGGAAGGAAGGTCAGGAGACTTTCCATCCAGTTTAGTCCAGGGAATTATTACTTGTTGAAGTTTAAGTGACTACTTAATAAGTAGAGAATGCAAATGTAATTGAATTTAATTTGATGTAATCCTTAGTTGGTTAAACGTTGAAAGGATAACAGAGTAAGTAGACTGCATCCAGTTTATGACTTGGCCAAGTCCTTCAACATCTTTCCCCATGCTAGCATTATACAAAAGCTAAATGCATTAAAAATCAACCCATATGTGGTAAGATGGATAGCAAACTGGGTGAAGACAACTCACAAAGTGTGAGTCACAGCAGTCTCATCAGAATGTTTTAAATTAACCAGTGCTAACACTCAGGGCTCAGTGTTAGATCCTCTCCTTTTTGGCCTGTACTTCTCAGATCTCCAAGAAAATAACCAAAACCTCTGGCTAATGCTGTTTGCAGATGACTGCAAACTAGGGGAAGTTCTTCGTGTTTCACTGTTGTAGTCATCACATTTGGGTTATCTGCTTGCAGTAGCCCTCAGTCGGCCTGATTATCAAAGTCTTGGGTCCTGCGTCGGTTGCTGTCTCATCTTCCATGACGTCAGGTAGTTAGGGGTATAAAGCATGCAGCTGACACCATTACGTCAGTTTTTCTTGCCCCAGATGTCAGGTGCCCCCTAATGGCAAGCAAATATATGTATGCATGGTTATACCTCCAACAAAAAAGCAAATATACCAAAAAGCTTTTAAGCATAGTAAAGGAGATTAGAGGTATAGCCCAAAGAAGTCAGGGGGCTGGAGGGAGGTTAACCAGGACTGCAACAGTGAATACACTCAACATCTACATTTATGGTAAGTGTACACAACTGTACTATGTTCTTCATGTTTCACTGTTGCAGTCATCACATTTGGGTAGATTCCCAAAGCTAAGGATGGGAGGAGGAATTTAGATAGCATTTGGACCAGCTATAAGGCCCTGCAAGACTGCAGTGGCAAAGCCAACTCTGGATTTAGAGAAAATTGGCAAATGGTAATACTTGGTGAAAGTATGTACAGAACTCCAGGTAGCAGCTTCTAGGATGTCCCTGGTAGGGACACCTCTGAGAAAGGCTGTAGAGGTAGATGCAGCCTTGGTTGAGTGTGGTCTTATCCCCTGTGTGCAGCTAGCATGTCCTCCTGCATCTCCATATTGGCAACATTGTTTCCCAACCCTCCCCCTTATGTAAATATACTAATTCCACTGTCACACAGCCCTGGAGAATGCAAAGTCCAAGATACAGACCTGCAATGATTCCTTATGGTAAACATCAAGTAACAAGTTGCATAATATGAAAGTCTACATGAGCTGAAATCTCATCCAGTTTTCCTTCAACTATGGGTAGGAAAGTCCGCTAAGATCCCCATCCTTTGCTCTGAACCAACTAGAAACTGTTTCTTTCTCTTTCTAACTATTAATATTTTACCAGAACTCATGCTTCTGTGCAAAACACTAATGACTGACACTTATTTATGTGACGATCAAATTTCTATGCAAGATCAAATTGCCAGTGTGCCAGGAGTTTCCCCTTACCTCATGATGGCGAGATCTTGGAACTGATGTATTATCCCTCTGCAGAATTGCTTTTTTGTTTGTATTTTACTGTTTTGGAATGCTTTTTGCATTCCTGGAGTTTCTGTCATTTATAACTGCACTTGTGTCTGGCATTCCCAGTGAGTCATTGTCTTGTCAATTAGCTGTCCTACTAGCCTGATGAAAGACTGGATAGAGAGTGAGAGAGAATACTGTCTAGTAAATCTTAAGATTTATGTAGTAATGATTTCTTAACAGCCATGCGTCTACCTGCTAAAAGTGTAGAGGTGAAGTTTTTACCTTCCATTTTCAGAAACATAGGTATGTTTGTTTATTTATTTATTTATTTTCTATAATATTGATTTTGTAAACCAACACAAAAATGGAGAAAGGAGATTCTGCTGATATGGATGACTGCAATTGGGGTTACCAAGAATAGGCAAAATGGGGCAGAAATTTACTGGAGAAAACTGGCAAAGGAACCAAGGTATTTGTTGCAAATAACTAGAGATGGAAAGGTAATAGAATAGGAAGAGGTGAAGAAGACATTTTTACTGCAGTCTAGAGACTTACTTCCCCTGATATCAGTGTACTGGCACAGAGAAAGAGATATGGGAATCCTGAGTGAACAATCTGCTCTGGTAGAGTTTTTAGCTGAATCTAGGATAGATGTTGCTATTAAAAAGGGGATAATTAGTAGGACATATAAAATATTGCACAGTAGCTATAGGAATCAATCAGAGGAAGTTAGAAAAGATTGGGAATAGAGATTGGCTAAGCAATTCACAAGGGAGCAATGGGAGAACATATGTATGACTCTGAAATATGCAGTAAAGTCTAGAAGATTTAGAATTTTTGCTTGTAGGTATTCTTATTGTTATTTTGTAACCCGAGCAGACTCCAAAGAAACTTTCCTCAGGTAGAGGGCAAATGTTGAGTTGTAATGGATAAGAAAGAGGTAACCCGATCAAAAGGCCTAAGTTTAATATGCAACATTAACACAACCTGCTGGAGAGAGGGGTTTGTCTCCTAGAGGATGCCCCATCTCTGGAATAGACTCCCCATACACGTCAAACAGAGTATGTTGCTGACCCTCTTCAAGAGCGATGAGAAACCACAAATTTGTCCCAGGGGTTCCACCTGTGTCCATCATTGACAGGGGTGACAGGTGCTAACTCAGGTTTATTTTTGGGGATAAACTCTTGACTAGGCTTGTAAGGGCCCCAGGGCCATTAGCTTAGTAACCCCCGATGATCCTATGGAAACATATGTTTTGGGAGTGTAATGAGTTGTCAGACTTTAAAAATTCCTTACAGACTACTCTGTTAGAAATACTGAGTGAGCAAATGGGTGTAACTAACAAAAGTATTTTTTGAGCTAAGATACAAAATCTGAATTGCCTAGACATAAAAGAAAGAACTGATAAGATTGTAGTATACTGGAATTAACTTGAAACAACTGGAATGAAAGTCTATCTATTTAGTACCCAAAGTTGTGCTGAACAGGTGCCAGTCTCTCCTTTGTGGGCCAAGTATTTTGTACTTTTCATAATGAATTATACAAACACTTTGGTTCGATTTAATAAGGCTTTATTAGATGTTCACAATATCCAAATACTGTCTTCATTAACAATGCTGATAAACAATAACAGCCTGTAAAAATGCTGGAATGCTGATTAGTAGTAACAGTGCTGCTAAATATATGCAAAGTTTCTGCACATATAGTCTGATTTTCCTGAATAATATAAACTGAAACGGTCTTTATTTGACCTGTCTTCTGTACTCAGGCTCGAGTGTCTGTATTGTGGAGACCCTTTTACATATAAATCCAAAATATTCTAAAATGCTAAATATTTAGTCTTTTCTATATATCAGTCCAAACTAACTGACTTCACTAACTGTATCTGCCATATTTCCTACTAATACCAAAACCCGTAGTGCTTTTCACGCCTCTTTAGCCTTGGTTGGCTTGGTTTCCAAGCCTTGTCTTGCATGTACCTCTTTATCTAGCATTCCATTGCTATGTACATCTTTCATTGACAAAAGAACATTCTGTAAACCTTATTTCTGTACATCTTATGCTTAGCTGGCAAGATTGTATATTTCCCTTGAGAAAGGAACATTCTGTATTTCTCTGAAACTGAATGCATACATTTAAACACAACTCTGACTCTATTTTGACCTATTATTCTACCTTAATGCACTATAGTGAATTCACTAAAAATACTCTCCCTCAAACAGTAAGGCCTTGTTAATTCTGGTGGCTGCATAAAAAGCAATTACTAGAAAATGGAACTCTGTCTAAACCAACTGCATTTAAAGTAGTGAATAGTGTAACAGAGATAAAATAACTGGAAGTAGGATCTTTAGAAAAGGGTAGGAGCAAATTACATAGTAAAAATGGAAGTTGTGGGAACAGTACATACAGAATGTTTTGGAGGAGACGTGAGATTTAAGGGATGGCAGGAAATTAACAATTTATGTAAAGTTGGATTGATGATAATTGTAAAATATATGTGATGTTTGTAACTGTGAACATGGTAATATGGTTCTATAAATCTATGCTTGTCTGTGTCTTAAGTGATAATTCAGTAAAGATGTTAAACAGTATTGCTTTTGCAAAGGTGCTTTCTGTTGTTGCATCTTTCGGCTTTTCCCGGTTAGGGGTCGCCACAGCGGAACTCCGGTCCGCTAATAATTGGCAGTAGATTTTTACGTGCCGTGTTGCCAGCCCTGATGCAGAACCTTCAACGAAGGTACGCCCATTCACGCATGTCTCCACACAGAAGACGCCGAAGAAGCTGAGAATCGAACAGGGCAACGTCTTACTGTGAGGCGACAACGCTACCGCAGCACCACCGTGCTTTCTGTAAGTTTGTTAATTAGTAACAGAATAATTTAACTATGTATTTTGAGCATTTCTGAGTAAAAATCTAATCTTGCAGATTATATTAACATTATGAAAGTTGAATTCTTCAGCAGGCTTCTCCCCCACAATAAATATTTTTTTAACTGGTTAGCCAATTTCTAATTTAAATAGAATAGAGAAAGACTAGTGCCATGTATATAACATGTTCCAACTCAGAACATATTTGTGTGTCTGTCACTGTTCTATTTTAAGTGATCGGTAAAGAATATGAACTTGAGCTAGTGTGCGGAGCAAACAATCTTTTGAAGGTTTCTAGTGGCATAATCTGATCTTTAATATTATATTCTTCAGAAGAATCTGTGTAAACCTGTACACAGTTGTTTTGTAATAAGCTATTGTGTGCAATGATTTTAAATTGGTTCCAGCTTAGTAATAAACAGTCATTTTTGGGTCCTGTTCCACCATCACTATATTCCACCCTGACCATCAAAGTGCTCATCTAATATTGGCTCACTTATTTCTCCCCTTAGACTCCCAGGGTCCAAAGCCATCTAATGAGGAAGGCAACAGCCAAAGATTATGACCGTCATCCTGCATAGATTTAGGAGACTTTGGCTATAATCCACTGTGAGTTTTGGAGACTGTAGTCATCATCCATTCAAAATAGATTTAAATGACTGTGGCAATGATACAGTCTTGGTTTCAGAGACTGTGGTCATCATCCATTTAGGTTAATGAGAAAGTGACCAAAGTCTCCAAAACCCAGACTGGATTATGGCCATCATCCATCCAACATGGGTTAAGGAGACTGATGATAATCCAGCCTGTGTTTAAGAGACTAATGTCAACATTCATCATGGTTTTATGAGACTATGGCCATAATGGATTTAGGAGACTGTGGCCATAATTCATTGTGGATTTAGAAGATTGTGTTCATTATTCATCTTGGGTTTAGGAGATTGTAGTCATTAACCATGATGGGTTTGGGAGACACGGACCATATTCTAACATATTATTATGAGATTGTGGTCATCATCTGACATGGGTTTCAGAGGTTTTTTTTTTTTTCCTCTGCTTCTAACTCTTTTCCTTGTACTGACTGGCAGGCATGCTGCAGTGCTTAGAACTAAGTCAAGTGCAAATACACACTTTCACAAATGTCCTATGCTGGCCCAGAATCCTGGGATTGTGCCTGTGAGTCCCTTTTCATGTTAGTTTCCTGTAACAAATAACATCTACTCATAGCTAGATTAATTAAATGAATAATGTCTGAAACCAAACCTGGCTCAAGATATTTTTTGCATTCATGCTCACAATTCTCATTCCAAAGGCTTAAGCTTTGTGCTTCTTATCCTTGTGTAGACATCCTTTTAACTTTTTTCTCACCTGTTTTAACCATTTGTCTTTTCCTGTTCACATTGTCTAAAACACAGCTCCTTTCCATCCTTAAATTGTCATCCTCAAAAATGAAAATTCCAATAATTCAGCTAAAAAAATAAACAAATTAAACAAAATCCTTCTTCATACTTTTAACCTAATTGATCCTCTAAGTTTAGCAAGATCCCCCCATCCATAAGAGAGACCACAAAAGTCTTCTCTTAAGGGAGTTATATTATATTATTCCTTTTTGCATTGTCCAGCATATCTTCTCATTGTCTTTCCTTCGTCTCTGTTTTCATATTGCTTTCCCTTTTCTACTATGTTTGCTTCCCTTAGAATGACTTCCATTTGTTCACTTATTTTCTCCTGTTCAGATCAGTCTCCCTTAACCGCATCACCAGGTATCAACTTCATATGTCAAGCCATTCCATACCTTTTCAGCTAGCCACACAATGACCTTGCTGTACCTGTATAACATATTCTACTCTAAATAGATTATCTGGCCCCACAACCATTCCTTACTCATCTGTTTGTGGTTGCTCACCAGTTTTACCTTGCTGAATGTTGCCATTCTCCGATCTTCTCACTTCATTTCTAACACTGCATAAGAGCTTTAACCTTGATTATGGCCATTTTTGGTACATAATGAGCACCTATTCTTGTTTGTCGTCTTGTACTAGATGATGTTACTGATACCATTGTCTGTATTGCATTCCACAGTGAAATGTGTGCTACTGGCCTTTATAAAACGATAAACCTTATTCATCTCCAGTAAATACTGAGTTGGGGAAGAGCTGAATCTTGTCTAGCACCAATTTCCAGCCTTTAGTCCAAATTATATAACTGTACATCAAAGACCTATGGCCCCTTCCACAAAAAAAAAATCCTTTTCTGCAGCAGCCAAAAATAATTTATCCTATATTTAATCTCTTCCTTTCAAAAAACTAGACAAATGCATTATTTTGTTGCCTTAATCAAAAAGTTAGTAATTAAACAAACCAGTGTTTTCTTTTTGACCCCCCCCCCTGCTATCCTTTAGTCCCTTTCCCAGTTGACTCTTACTGAGTTGCGGAAAGAACCATCGCTGCTGCAGTTGGAGAGAGGATGTTTTAATTATGGAAAGGAGAGTGAACTCTAATGAGGATAATTGAGGACAACATGTGCATTAAGGCCTCCTTTATCGTATACTTTTTTCCATATAAGTGACTTCAAGGGACCCACACATCATGCAAATAACCATGGCACCACTTTCCAGGCTCCACTATAGAGTGTTTTGCTATTGAAAAAAATCTCACCTTCCTACCAAGAAAATAGAACTGGCATAGTCTTTTCAATTTTCTTGCCCCTGACCGACCATTTTTGGCTTGACTGAATCAATCTCACTTGACAGCACAGTTAGACTCTATGTCGCTGTGATGGTGGGCCATTATCCAGGACATACATTATTTTAATTATATCTTTTGTTCAAAAGTCTCAAACTCTGAAATATGAATTGAATCAAGTCAATTCTATGCATTTTAAATCAACCCCACATGCAACATTTTGTCCATTATTATGTATCAATACAGTTTGGAGTGTAGGCTCCCTCCATAGCTCAGTATTACTGCATTTATTTCTTGTATAGTTGATAAACCTGGTTGAGCCACTTCAGCTCACATTCTTCTTGTATTGTATGTTGTGCTAGGCCTCACTGTATCATCTTCTGTCATATGACTTGATAGTTGTGTTCCTACAGGGTTTCAAGAAATGCTTCCTCCTGATCAAAGAATAAAAGATATGTAGGACAGGCATTTTGGGTACTAGCAAGAACAGATATGTTAAGAAGAATAAAACAGTTATGCATCAAATTTATATTGACTGGATCAAGATCTAGAGTTGCCTGGGAAGTGAAGATGGAAACGGTAGAAATGTGAGAGATGGGTCTCCCAGAGCTAAAAGAAACACTGCAAGCATGTATGATTACAAACGTTCTTAGATTAGTGGATGTTGGTTATGATGCAGACTGGAAGGATATGATTAAGGAGCGAGAGAGAGAGAATTGGAAGGAAGATTGGGAGATAGTAGAAGTTATCTTAGAAACAGCAGAGTTATTAGCCTACCCTAGAAGATAGAGACACAAAATTATTTAAGAAACAATGGCAGAAGACAGCTAAACATAGATGGAGAGAGAATATTACCAATTGGGGAAGTAAGGCAAGACAAAACCAAAAACGTCAGTAACATGGAGATTGAGGAAAAACAAAAGAAAGTGAACTACTGCTACCAAATAATAGTAGGAGACAGAATAAAACATGGGAGAAAGTGCATGAAGAATATGAGTTAGAAAATAACTTGGAATGGAAATATTGAGTGGTGAAGATCAGATGGATGGCAATGGAAAGTGGAAAAGAAGGTGAGGATGAGTTATAGAACAGAGGGGAAAATGATGAAAAACTATTGAGGATAGGGAGGAAATGGCTAGTGGAAGAAAGGTGGAAAAGAAGACTAGGGTGGAAGGTGAAATGGGAGGAGTAGCATGCGGAAATAATAGAAAAAGAATGGGTAAATAAAATAGTTTTGCTAAGATATGTGACCAAAGTGCATAGGTTCAGAATATTTACTCAAAAATGCCTACCCAAGTAATTTTATACATCAGCTAAGCTGTCAAGGATATTATCAGGGGTGGGAGAAATCTGTTGGAGATGCAACAGAGATAGGTGTACTTGGTAGCATATATTCTGGAATTCTGGGGCATTAAAGACTTTAAAGAATACCTGCAGAATTTACTGAAATAACTTTTTCCAGAAATAGATGCAGAAAGAAGCACTTCCTGTTAGAGTATGAAGGAAAGGTAAATAAAGAAAGTAAGGAATTTATGGGGAATTTTGATGACAATGTGGGGAAAGCAATCACAAAAAAGTGGAAATGGCAGGGCTAGAAATAAAGGTAATGATAAATCAGAAAGAGAGGAGACCACGGAGAGAAAGGGGAAGGGAGAAGAGACACCGACAGAAATAGGTAAAATGAGATGACACATTTAGACAGAGCAAAAAGGAGATGAGCTAGAACTCCCACAAAGTTTCAAAATAACCATAAAACAAAGAGAATCATAGGAAAGGGAGAGGTGTAAACAGGAACAGGAAATGATTCAGTTTGTTAGTTAGTTAATTAATTTAAGTATCCAGTCACTTAGAAAGTATTACTTAGTGTCAGGAAGAAGGTATTCTCAAAGACAGTGTGGTCTGTTACTGAAAAAAGACCCAAGAACGTATTAGGGGGGATGAAGTTTCACAGTAAAAGAGAAGATGTTAATATGGGTCACTAATGGCAAATTAGCAGAAACCATAATAGTAAACAAAACTAAAACTTGCATGAGTATAAAACAGATGTAACTGCTGATATTGGGCTGACATGGATTCTGATAAATCATGCTGGAAATGGAATAAGAAAACCCACGAGCCACCAGCAGGAATAGTTGAAAGCACCATAGATGAAGACTGCATTGTTGGTAAAAAATGGTAATAACAAAAGTTGATCTGAAGTTGTTGTTTTCATTTGGTCTTCAACCTGTGGGACTCTGATATGAGATCGGATCCGACTCGGCCATATACACCAGCATTGGAGCCAAAATCCAAGCTTCTTCCTTACCCATAATGCCCTGCTCTCCCTCCTCCCCTCAGATCTCATTAGCCACTCATTCCAACAGCATGGGACCATGTTTCCTGAGCTCCTCCAGGGGTTTTCTGAGAGTTTTTTCAGTTAAAGTAGGTGTTTTTCCTTTATTTCCTTCTATTCTCATCCTATTCTTCTCTAATCCACATTGGTGTGCTTTCCAGGGTTTAAAAAAAAAAGAAAACTGCTTTGTCTTAGTCTTTTCTCTCTGTCTGTCTGTCTTTTGTGAGTGTGTGTGTGTGTGTGTGTGTGTGTGTGTGTGTGTGTGTGTGTGTGCATTTACCCTATGGCTGACCTTCCTAAGCCAGCTTAGTTTAAAAAGTGTGTGGACTGTGGGTATAAGATCCCTCATCTGATCCCCACACTCTGTGCATGGTGTGCTTGGGGCAGCCCACCTGGATTCCTCCTGTTCGATATCTGTGGGTTTTAATCGATGCGCATTTATCGACATGAGGAATAAGTTGATTTTGAAGGGCCTTTCGCCCTCCACCTCTGAGTCTTCTCAGAGTCCCTCCTCTGCATCTGGGGCTCAACCCCCTACTAAGAAACCTGGGGAAGGGGACCAGGCCAGACACAAAGAGCGGGAGCAGCATAGGAAGTGGCCTCCTCACTGGAATTCCTCTGCCAAGCTACCCGCTAAATCTCGGACCATGGTGGTCCCTCGACTCCATTCACCTCGTTTCTCCCCAGAGCCGGTGATTCCTGCACCAAGTCTCCAATCCCTGCCTCTCCTCAGTACCATTCCAGGACAGGGTCAGTGGTGTCCTTTGTCTGATCCACTTGAAGCCTGTCTGAAGCTGAGGTGGACAGGATGATAATGAAGTTTCTCCAGGCTCAGATCCAGCTTGGGGTTTTGCCTGCTCCACTCCCCCTCCAGAGCGGTGAGCATGCAGCCTGGATTTTTCCTGATCTCTCCTTCTCCGATCTGACCATCGGCTTCATAGTTCTTGGGCCTGATGTTTAGTAGTGTTGAGGTGTTGGTGTCGACAGTCACTTGTACCTAGATGCCAATGGTTACCTTGAGCAATTCAGGTTTGATGTCATTGACCCTTACCAACTCTCGGAGCCGTAGCTTTGGCATCAGCTCTGAGGGGTTGGCATTGGCTGTGAGACTTTCAGAGCTGTCTCTTCCACTTGGGGCTTCAGCACTGGGAAGCTCAGCTTTGATTCCCTCTTTGGCACTGGGGGTGATGGTCCAGGGGGCTCGGCACCCCCGTCTTCAGTGGGCTGCCCACCTTCATCCTTCGATGTGGTGGAGGAAGGTCCTCTCAACTCCCCTTGAGGACCTTAAGACTTCCCTCCTCAGAGTCCACCCTTGCTCCTTCTGTTTCTGAGCCAGAGTCATCCATTCTGCCTCCTTAAGGACAGCCTGTTGCCAGACCTCCCGGGGATGTTCCTTTTCAGGAACCATTGAAGCTTCCAAGTCCTCTACAGAGTATCCTCCTGAGGAGAAGCCTTGGAAGCATACATGCAAGAGGAGGCACTTAGATTCCCCCCGCGGAATCTCTCACAGAAGATACAGACTTGGATGAGGGGAGGGGTCCCCTAAATCACCTCCTGACAATGTCTCATTCAGAGACATCATGGAGATCCTGCATCAAAGAGGTGGATGGTCTTCTCATAAACCCAACCCTGACAAATCTGTATTCCTGGAGATGTTTGGCACAGGGACCTCTACATCTTGGGTGTCCTCTCCCTCCGCGGATCCATTGGTAGATCTCATCTCCCACAGGGTGTGGAAGGAACCGGACGTGGTTGAGCTTATTCCCAAGCACCCGGACAAGGTGCTCAGTGTCCCCCTGGACAGGCCTCATTGGTACAAGGGTTACCTGGTCGATGCCATGGTGGTTGCAGCAGCCACCAAGAAATAGCTGGCACAGGAGAGCTCTTCAGTCCATCCTCCAGACAGGGAATCAAGGGTGATGGACCTTTTTGGGAAGTGAGTTTACACTTCAGCCACCTTTGCTCGGTGTGTGCTAAACTATTTGGCACACATCACCAGACTGCAGAGAGATCTCCTTAAGAAATTTCTGGGTCTTCCCCAGGATCCATGTTCAAGGAAGAGAAGAAGATTTTCTCCTTCCGACTGGCCACCTTGACAGCCATCTTGAACACATCCATGAAGTTACTTTCTCATGCTGCTGAGGGTACTTCGATGGTGGCTGCTATGGGCGTTATGATTAGGCAACACACCTTGCTCTGACTTTGTGCTTTTTGGAACCCTTTAAGGTGTCTTTCAGAAATGCCCCTTTGACAGGTCCACCTTATTTAGATCTACTGTTCGTGATACTCTTACCCAGAGTGAGAAAGATGGGAAGACCTTGTCTGCTGTCAGGATCCGCTTCTGCACCCTGCAACGGACCTACTCTAGGAACCAGCATGGGAGTAAGAAGTTGTGGTTTCAAAAGTCTTAGGGCTCCTCCCAGGAAGTTCAGGGTGAACTTTCCCCCAGAGCAGAGGGGGAAATGACTGACGCCATCCACGTAGCAGAGGGGGTCCAAGGAACCAAGGGTCTCTGTTTGTTCTCGGACAGGCCCTTTCAGCAATCCTGAGGGATTGCCCGACTTCTGTACTGTGGATGCAGTCGGGGGTCATCTCACTCTGCACCCAACAGCATGGGAGTCCATCACAAACAGATTATATCCAGAGGTTATTCCATCCAATTTCTTCATCCCCCCCCCATTCCAAAGAGAAACCTCCCAGATGTTCCACCCAGTCAGTGGGGGGCGGCAACCATAGAGATCTGCAGGCTGCTCGAGAAATGAGTCATCCAGTCAGTCTCCCCATACCAGTCCAGATCAGGCATTTATTCCAGATTCTTTTTGGTGCCAAAGAAAATGGGTGTCTTCAGACCCATTCTGGATCTCACTGCCCTGAACCTGTTTGTTGCCAAAACTAAGTTTCGGATGGTCACCTTGCAGTCCATTCTGTCCTTTCTGCAGAACAATGACTAGATGTGTTCCATAGACCTTCAGAATGTACTAACACATAAAAATAAACAAGCGTTCCAGAAGATTTCTTCGCTTCTGGCTGGGAGCCAGTCACTTCCAATTCATAGTACTCCCCTTTGGACTCACCACAGGCCCCCAGGTGTTTACCAAAGTGATGGCGGTAGTGGCAGCTCACTTGAGACTGCAGGGATTCCATGTGTTTCCTTACCTGGATGATTGTCTCCTCTCTGCTCCCATCAGGCATTGGCTTCTTCAGGCCAGGGATTACCTCCTTCTCCTAGCATCATCCCTGGGCATATCGATCAATCTGGCCAAATCAAACCTGGAACTGATTCAGGTGATAGATTTTTATTAGGCACCCGGTTGGACACCATACAGAGCAGGGTGTTTCTGCCACCAGACAGGATACTTTCATTCCAACAACATGTGAATTTTATACTACAAACTCCTTGCCCCCCCAGCAGGTATGGTTCTTTAGGCGTTGGGGTCGATGGTGGCCATGATAACTCTACTGCCAACTCTGCACCTACACATGAGGATCCTGCAGTGGACCTTGGTGATACAGTAGTCCCTACTAAACTTTCATCTTTCATACCTGATTCGGCTATCCCGGGTTTGTCAGGGGTTTCTTCTGTGGTGGCTCCAGTCCTCGGACCTCCTCCTGGGCTGGCCATTTGTTCTTCCTTTCCCCTCGATCATGGTGACCACAGACACCTCCCAGCTCGGGTGGGGAAGCATTACATGGGAAAGATGGTCCAAGGCACGTGGTCCCCTTGGAGACCAATCTGCATGTCAGTGTCCTGGAGATGAGAGCAGTGCTTCAGGTGTTGCAAGCCCTTCAAGCTTTTCTTCCCACTGGGACAATTACCATCCAGATGGACATGTCTGTCTGATATATCAACAAACAGGGGGACTGGATCTTATCCCCAATGCCACAAGACCATGAGGTTGTGGGAGTGAGTGATCTCTTCCATCCATTTTTTTTTTTGGTCCAACATTGTAGCGGACAGGCTTAGAACCATTCTGATGCCTTACAATTGATCGCTGAATCCTTTAGTGGCAGACATGATCTTTCAGAAATGGAGTTATCTTTGCTGCAATCTTTTTGCCTCTCCTTCCAATGCCAACTGCAGTGAGTTTTTTGCCCTGATTCCCCCTCCAGGGGAGTTATCCAGGGATTCTGTGGTCCATGCTTGGCCTTCCAGTCTACTTTATGCTTGCTTCCCTCTTTCTCTGATCCCCAAGTTTCTTCAGAAAGCACAGCGGTTGAAGAGTAAAGTCATTCTCATTGCCCTCTTCTGGTGTCACCAAGTTTGGTTCCCCACTCTTTAGTCTCATGTGGTGTGTCCACCCTGGACTCTGGATCCAGTTCTGGATCTCCTCTCACACCCATCAGGTGTTCCACACTCGGACTTAGTCAGCCTGAAGCTCACCGCATGGCTCTTCACCAGTTAAAAAGATTTTGGTTGTGGTTCATAAGGCCTCTACTAGTAAAATTTACTCCAGTAAATGGAAATGTTTTGCCATCTGGGCATCACAGCATAAGCTGGATTCTGTTACAGCACCTGTTCCTGCCATTTTGGATTTTCTAGCCCATACCTTCCACAACAGAGCTAGTTTTTCTACAATTAAAGTTCAGTTGGCAGCCATCTCAAATTTCCGTATGGATGAGAATTCTGCCGCCTTCCCTTCTAAACTCTGCAAGGTCTTTTTGAAGGGTACCTTCATCCTTAGGCCACCAGTCAAGGACCCCATGCCTCCTCGGGATTTTACTTTGGTTTTGCAGGCCCTGGGGTCTCCTCCTTTTGAACCACTGTGGATTTACAGTTTCTATCTTGGAAGACAGACTCTTGGTGGCTATCACTTCTGCCAAGCGGGTATCTGAATTGCAGGCATTGTCAATTAAGCCTCCTTATCTTGTCTTCCATAAGGACAGAGTGACTCTTCGTACCAACCCCACTTTCATGCAGAAGGTGACATCCAAAGCTAACATTAACCAGGTGATTAATTTGCCAGTTTTCTTTCCAAATTTTCAGAACAAAGGGGAATACCAATTGCATTTGCTTGATGTCCACAGTCAGTTGCTCTTTTATTTGGATAGAACTAAAAATTTACGACAGTCTGATCAACTTTGTGTCCTTTTCAAAGCCCCATCTGGGAAAGCCTATTTCTAAGGTCACCCTTGCTCACTGTATTTCCAGTTACATCTCTATGGCTTATCACACTAAAGGTATGCCCTTACCTGGCCTTTGTAAGCTCACTGCCAACCATGGCTTTTGCTGTAGCAGGCAGCAGAGTAAATATCAGGAAAATTCTACTAGGACAACTGAACTTTGTTTGGGGTTAATCAGAGCCTCTTTAATTGATGGCAGGTGTGCAACCAAGAAGACTGAAAGCTGTAATCAAATCAAAAGGTGCTTCAACAAAGTATTAGTTTAAGGGTGTGCACACTTATGCAACCAGCTTATAGTACGTTATTTATTTATTTATTTTTTTATATCTTTTCCCCTAACATATTTTTTCCAATTGAATTGCACAGGTTGTAGGTCACGCTAAAAGTGGGAAAAGCTTTGAAATGATTTATTGTGGTCTCATTTTTTTTATATCACAAAAACCTGGCATGTTAACAGGGGTGTGTAGACTTTTTATATCCATTGTATCTGTCATTTAACAATGTTCCTATTAATGTAAAAAAGATGCATACTTTTAAAAGTCTAAATACAAGTTACTAGCTACTTTTTACTTTGAATGGCCATAGGAAAACAATCTTTCACAACCCCGTATGTATAGCAGTTTCCAAGAAATCTAGATCACTCTGAAAATTCAGTCTTAAAAAGATCTAGAAAAATATAAGAAATTGCAAAATAATTCTGACTGGTCTACTAATGTTGTTCTCCTGATGAATTTTAAACTCTGACCTTATGAAACATCTGTGATGTATGTATTTGTATGTGTATGTACATACACATGCACAAAATCATTTTTCCCAGTGTACCATTTAGCATAGCTGTGGGGGGCATCCACCATGGAAATGTCTTACAATTGCTTAAAGGATTTCTCTTTGAGGAAAAAAAGGTTATTTTGCAAAATAAAATTAAGATAACTACACAATAGATTGTCTCCATGAGAGTAGAGTGTTGATTCAAGTATGCCTTGACCCACAAAAGCCCCACTTCATAGGAAATCACTGTGTACAAATCTCTGACATCACCAGAAGCTAAAATGTTATTCTCATTAAGCTGTACTTTTTCAGTTTGTAATTAACGTCCAAGGAGTCTAAAATAAGCGATGGAATGTTTTGCACAACTGACTTTAGTGTTGCCACATTTGAAACCTAGTGCCTCTCTTAAGGCTTATCTGTGTCATATCTTGAGCTAAAGCTATAGAGTGTCGATCAAGAAGAATTTTCAGCCAGGTTTTCTAAGAACTGGTTATGTACCGTTTTTTTTTTTTTTTCGGGTGCTTTTACCAGGATGCTGAGGAAAACAGATGATCTCTCATTGTTTGGGTTAGACCTAGCTTCATCCTTGTAAACAGAAACAAATGATTGCTTATTTTGTAAGTGCCTCTGGTAGGGACCCAGTGAATAGTACTGTAGCACACTCTGCAAAATAGTCTTTATCCATAGGAAGAAGGAGAGGTGGAAAACATGTGCAAAAGGAAGCCCTTTTTTTTGCTGTTTTGTGACTGCTTTATTTATGTACTTGCTGAGACATGCATTACCTGTAAAAATGTAGTGGATGTTAAGCTTCCTGGTCAGAAAAAGGAGAAATTTTATTAAAAATTAATATCTGTGTCTAGATTGCTGACGGGACTATGGAAGAAGAGTATGAAGTCATCTGCTTTCCTGGCACCAGTACTGACTGTCCCAATCAACGAGGAAAGCGCTGTCAAAGTGAGAGCTCCAGCTAGATGAAATTTTCTACCTTGGCAAACGTTTTTAAGAGTCATTTAAATAGAAGAGGTAGATGTCTTTATAAAATATTTTTGCTTTTGTTCTGTGATTAGTGAGGCCCATTTATTATGCAAAAACTTCCACTGAGAAGATTCTGAATCAGAAATGGAGGCTGTCCCCTGTGGTAGGGATTATGCATTTGGGATGTCCTGCCTTTACTCTAAGTGCATGTCTGTCTGGTAAATACAGAAGTATTGTTCTGAAATACTCATGGGCTTCACCTATTGTGAGAAGACGGTCAGGTCTCTGAAAGGCATTATCAGTGAGACTTTGTACTATATAGCAGTGACAGAAAGATAGATCCAACTTGTTTGTGAATCAAGAGCCCTATACCTCTCTTTTCTTTCATCAGTAATGGTAGTGAAGCAAATACTTTGCTAAAAAGAATAAATGACATAAGTCCAAGTGTTAGATAAATCAGCAGTGTTTCTCCATTTGTTGTTGATCTTCCTGTTACTGCTAACATACAGTCTCCAATGTTATGAAGCCATTCAGACATGGGTAGTATTTTTCTGGAGACCTCCAGGTTGTGGTTTGCACAGCAGATATTGAGAGATGTTTTCCATCCCTCAACTAGCAGAATGGTTATGTCTAAAATTTCCTACAGGCTGATTTAGGAGATTGTTTCCTGCACAGAAACTTGGATGTTTTGTAGTAAAACTGTCAGCCTCCCAACTAGTGTTGGTTTCTTTAATGTCTGAAGGATATATAATCATCTGGAGGGAAAGGTTTATTCCTCATTTTAAATGCAGCACCTATCTTGCTTTATAAGAATGATCGAAAACCTGGAATTTAAGGACTTTGCTTTTGACTATTCTGGCATGGCCGTGGTTCTTGCACCAGTTATTTGTCTGTGTTGGATGCTGCTGGGGGATATCTATATCTTTGGGAATTCAGTGAATGCACCCAACTTGCAGTCATCAGGAAATTTTGTAGGCCAAATTCTCTCTACATTTCCCTTGACTTCAGAGAAGTATATTCCAAACAAGATACATCCCATTACCAAGCCCTGTGGATCACCACTAGTAACAGCTCTCTTAGTGGAGGTGGATTCCACCACCCTAGTTTTGTGTGTCCTATTCATGAGCCATTTAGTAATACATTGGGTGGCAAAAGGATTTATGCCTAAATTTGTGAGGTTGTCTATAATATCCAAGTTAGGTATTGTGTCAAGTGCCTTTGGTAGGCAGTATGTACCATTTTGCCCTTGTCCATGGCTGTAGTGACCTTCTCGAAGAAGTCCACCAAGTTTAGTAGGCATGACCTACCTTTGACAAAACCAAACTGGGATGGGTTCAGTGTTTGAAGATTTCCAATATCTTTGTTTACTGGTGTACAGTAATTCTTTCTGTGACCTTGCGTATAAGACTAGTCAAACCTATGGGTCTGTAGTTCCCTGGGTTTGCCTTTGTGTTGTGTAGAGGGATGACCAGCGGAGTCCTTCATTGCCTAGGAATGAAGCCTGTCTGGAGGTTGTTATTGAATAGAGATGCAAATGGGCCTGGCAGGTAATGCTTCAACCTATTTAGGAGGCATCCTGGAATATTATTAGGACCCAGTAATTCAGTCTTTTTAGCTCTGGAGAGTGTAGTGAGAACCTGTTCTTTAGTATTAGTTAGGGGAGAAATGGTAGAGGGTATTTCCTGGGAGGGAACTGGAGATGATAGGGGGTGAAATTGGAGCTAAATTTATCAACCAACAAATTTGCTACATCCCCTGCTTCAAGTATAAGAAGTTAATTTACTATTAGTTCAGCACACTGTTTGGTGTTCCCTTTAAGGTTGTCTAAAAATCTGAAAAATGCCTTATGGTTATCCTTAGCCTGGGAACTATATTTACCTCAAAGTTCACTTTGGTGAACTTGATTAGCCCCCCAAACTGCTTGTTGAGACTGATGAGGGAGTTTTTGTCTTTTGGACATAGCCCTTCCTATGTTTGGGCAGGAGTTTGTTCTTTCTTTTGCTGTACAACCTATTTATATTGGGGGGGGGGGGGTCCACCAAGGCAGCTTGTTTTTAGAGTTTGTTCTAAGTTTATTTTGGTTTGGTACTGCTGTTTCTCTGCAGTTATTTACATGATTGTACAGGATATCCATAAACACTTCTACATAGGCCACCATGTTCTCTGAGTTTGGAGGTGCTTGGAAGTCTTAAAGTTGTTGGCTAGAGTAATTTTAAAAATTCCTTTCGTATTCATTGATTGAATAGGAATTAGATCTGTCTAATTAGTGGATGAAGCTGAGAATTAGTTTTCTTCCTTTGGTAATACTGTTTTACCAGTATGAGTAATCTGTGTTTCCAGAGCCTGGCAGCCCTCAATTCTTTCCCCTTTCCACCCATTCATTACCATTGTACACACTTCCAGGTCCATGCAAGTGTTGACAGCCCTCAGAGGGTGATGTCATCTATGGACCCAAAGGGGGCTTTGTTGTATTCTGTAACCCACAACAATTGATAGACGCATATGCAATGTCACCCTTCCCAAACATGCATTACAAAATACAGTGTATGTTTTGCTTAGGATGTGTATTTCTTTCATGTCCGTAATGTTGTGGGGAGTCTGCTGTGACACCCAGATTCCATCGGCTGTCAGTAAGTCAGGGAACCCAGCTGATTTCCTTTCCCTGGATGGTTGACCTGGCATTGACCACTCGCTACCACCCTCACTTCCTGATGAGTGCCTCCAGAACCCATATCACTAATTAATGCCAGGTAGTCTGGTTCACCATCAGGGTTTCACAGCAGTGTGGCATGGACCATCTAGGCAGAGACAGCCATTGTGTAATGTGTGTCAGTAACCATTCAATATTACAGACAAAGTAAACAAAATACTAAATTAAAACACATGCCAGGAGCCACAGTTTCACACAGACAACAGCTGGTGCATGTCATCTTATTTTGAATCTCAATATAGAATTACTTTACTGTCAGCTAGTCGAGTCTAAAGTTTTGGGAAATTGTCATACCGGAATGCTGAAAAAGTAGAAAATCACTGGTCTTTATAGTGTCTTCTTCACTGACATTTCATTGCCAGACTCCATGGAAGAAACACTTTAGTCCTTGAACAGAAGCAGCAGTTAGTTGTACCTTCTGTTGTGGCAAGGATTGGACTGCCTTTTTACTTTTGAAATGGTCAGTTTGTAACTTCTCCATTAGGTGGCCCTGTATCTCTGGTTACTGGTTCTGTTCTAAATGCCACTGCTTTTGCCACATTAAACTGACTTCACCTTGCACTGGTCTCCCAAGCATACCTCTCAACTTCCTTACTCAAGAATTCTTGGTAGAGTCAAAACTAATGGAGGGAGGGTACAAAATCAGGGAAAATTTTAAATGTTATTCTAATTCACTTTAAAAAAATTCATACAACACAAGATTTTGCATTCAGCATTTTCTGAATACACAAAGTATGAAACAATAAGGAAATCAAACATGTTAGAGCCGGGGTAAAAATGAGTCAAAATCAGGGACAATTGAGATGTATGCTTCCAGGGCAAAGTGAGTATTAAATTCTAAGAAGTGAAGCCCCAACTTTCTCATCAAATGACTTGTTTTACAGCCCTCTCAATATTTAGAGAATGTACATAATGCAGAAAGCCACAGCTGACTATAAAGTTGTTTCCAGTGTGCAGATGAGTTGGATTCACTTTTTAGGGCTCATGTATTTTATGTTAACATGACACAAACAGTAAACAGAAACTACCTAGTTTAAGTTGCAGTCAGGTCTCAGGTGCAGGATGACAAACAGTATGCTGCTGTACATGGGAAGCATATAAAAGTAGCAACAGTGGGGTTTTTTCTAATAACTGTCTACATAGACAACCTTAGCTGGCAGGGATTCATTGAGATTCAGTGCATTGTGAAGCAGTGACATTCTGTTAAACTATGAAAGAAGAGCAAAACACCAGCTAGTGGTAATTAGCACTGTATGCTGTGCGGAAAGTCTGTGACTCATGTCTGTGACTTCAAGCACACTTCTTTTGTGGATTTGGGTTGTGGAAGATTTCAATATTTATCACTAGTCCTTATTTAATATTTGATTTATTGTTTTATCTGTTTATATATGTTGGTTCTGTTATTGTTTTTGGCTGTTCATAGTCAAATCGATAAACGTTTGTTAAAAAAAAATGTGAGAAAAAATAAAAAAAAAAAGTAATTAAATTCATTACATATAAAGCTATGTTGCTTATATAAAAAGTTATACATGTATTTAATGACTGTGAATTATATATATATCATGTTAGCTGAATTTTCAAAGCATGATGTATTTAATTGTATTAGAATACTCTATACTTGTTCTTGTTCCCAGGCAAATTGCAGGTGTCAGAATGCTAAGTCAAGTAGTTGTAATGGCAGACTGTCACAGTGGCCAGTCAGGTGGTCTGCTGTGATTGTATGTCTTTTATCTCCTTTGGTGCTTAAGACCTCTTAGCTTCTATTTTGTGTTCATGCTTTATCTAATTCAAGGTCATGGGGAGCAAGAGACTTTCTTTGAAAAGAATGCTTACAGAGGAGGAAGAAGTCCTAAAAGGAATGCCAATCCTTCACGTCATAAACACATTCTCACACACAAGCGCACACAAACACAAGTAATTTAGCATTGCCAGTTAAACTGCAAGCATGTCTTTTGTGGAAGAAACCAGAAACTGCAGCAAAAGAATACTTCTCAAATGCCCAGATTTTCACAGAATGTCCTGATTTTTGCCTCGTATTTTTGGTTTGTTCCTCATTTTCGGTTTGTTCCGCATAAAATTTGTGGTTTTCTGGCAAATTGTTGGGGATTGGAGTCAGTAAGTAAAGACACACATTTATGTTTTAGACTTCATATCTTTCAGAAAATACATTTCAATACAGATCCTGTTATTCTAGCAATTTCCTAAGTTTATAAGAGCAATATTTAAAATCTGTCCCAAAGTATGAGTCTTTGTCTGCCAATATGTTTGGCTTTGCCCAGATTTCTTGCACTGAGAGGTTGAGAGGTATGGATTCCATATGCTTCTAGAATATCTTAAAGCAAAATGCAGTCTCAGAACAGCATGCATAGCTTCACAAAAAGATGTGCTTGTAACAAAAGTGACAAGCAGTCCAGGATATTGTATCTCCCACTGCTGCATTTCTCTTGGTATGTCAGGTGGAGTGGATTCACAAAAATGTTTAGAAGCTAGCTATAAAGGGAGTCTGCTGTCTGTTCTGATGTAGTATGCCTCATGTTGTTGCCTGCCAGGGTGCAACTTACCCTCATTACTGATGGTTTAGTAGAAAAATAGCAGCAAAAAATAAATAAAAGGATTGAGACAGGAAGGTGGCTATCTGTGAGGGAAGACAATATGGAATGAGAGCACTATGAAATAAAATAATTTTTATTTGGAGTAGTGTCATCTTGTGTCAAACATCACACTCATAATCAGTCTTTAGAAAGTCTTGCACATTTTATTTGTAATTAAACTGCAGCAAAACACAGTCTACTACCATTGGAAAATAATTATTTTTCCATAACACAGCTTGGAAATTAATTATTTTTGAAATCCTTCATGTTACCAAATTTGGTATCAACAGAGTTTGGTCGAGTTTCAACAGATTTAGGTACAAAAATGTCACCCTGATAATGCCAGCAAATGTTCACCATTTTTGCTGCATTTACTAAATGCCTCTTATGACCATGTTCCTGTCTTGTATTCAGATGGCTTACTTCATTTTTGTTGCCTCAGTCAATCCTAGATGAAATTTGCTATCCCACCTCATTGCACCCAAGTCATCTGGGGACCAGTCCATTAGATGAGAAGTGGGATTACTTCTCATTGTGACAAGTGAAGTAGGGGATGCCATAATCAGCCTTAAGACAAAGATCAGGGTATCCCAGCTACTATGTAGATTGTCTGTAAAAAGATCAAAGTATCTCATTTTCTTACTGGCTGTAATCAGCTCACTTACTGGGGACAGTGAAGCAACATTGTCCTGTCTTCTACAACCTGAGAGTCAGTTGGTAGTGCATTACCAGTAGTTCTGGTTAGAAAATGACACAAAGTGCTTGGTAGGATTGTCTGTTTGCATAAGCAGGCTTGAGTCTAATTTTGCTACAGAACATGTAAATTGGTAAAATCTGTCCCATGAACAAAGATGGGTTCTCTTTATTACAGTCATCATGCAGTAAACAAGTGAAGACCAAGGAGATTAAATCCAGGATTTCAGGGTAAAGCTTGTTAGTAGCTCATGACCTTAATCCTCTGCTCTAAACTGCAGATTTCAGTAGAGAATAAAAAAGGAAAATAGAAGCTGAAAGTATCAAGATCACATGACAGGTCATTGACTAAGTAGTAAGATTCAGACTAAAACAATTCTGTCACAAAACTATACTTCAACTGTACTGCATTACTGAATTTTTGTGTAGTTTCAACTGCCAGACAAGATGCTGCATTTAAGTGTGTGTGTGTGTGTGTGGGGGGTTGCATGATGCCATGCACTGGGTAGGAAAGGTTTTTTAAGAGGCTGTGTCTCTTTAAAGATGTTCTGCTTTTATTTTGCTACTGGTCATCAAGCAGTAAATATTCTTCCCGATTTAATCAGCAGAGAAGAAAGTGGTGCCTTCCCGTCACCCTGCTGATTTCTCTGTTTGTGCGCCTTTCCACCCTCTGCAGTCTTTCACTTTCATCATAGCTGACAAAAGAATGCATTCCCATTGGCTGCCCTTTCCTTTTTAATAAATGCAGTTCTGTTTCACTGGGACAGATACACATGGAGACTTTAAAATATTTGCAGTTGTCTACAAAGTATGATCACATGCATATATTAAGTATGTACCATTAAAGTGTACTATAATACAGTGCAATGCTATATAAACCACGTCAAAAACATACTTTGCATTATAGTATTTCACTAATTAAACAAAAATGTTAGCTGTTTAACTTAGAATATAACTGGTGCCTTTTTCCATTACGTGTGAAGATTTTCTGAAACTCTGCCCAAGCGAGTTCAGCTTACAGAAGGACTGATTCTTCAGAAGCTGTGATGGTAAAAGTGCACTTAAAGTAGGCTTGTAATACTAGATGTTTTTTAACATGCATTGTATGCTTGGGTAGCTCTTGTGTTTGCTAGCTGGCACCTTGTATGCTAGTTTAAACCCATTGCAGTATCATCATCATGGTGTAAGTTTAGCTCTGGCTCACTCTAAATTGTGGAATACCGTGCTTCAAAATAAATTATTTTGCTACACAGGATCAGATGAACACCAGTGTTGTATTTACATCTACATATTTATAACATGCATGGCTAAATGGAATATTGTGTCTGTTTACTGCATACGTATATAACTTGAATAGCAAAAAACACACCATATAAATCACACCTCACTGCATGTGATATGCAGATTTGGAGCTCTCTTACAAGTTTCCTTCCCTGTGCATTTTTTCAGTGACCCCATTTCTGTACAGTAGTGTTTCTCTTTCTACTTGTAGTACTAGTAAAATGACATCATACTGATTTTGTTGTGAATTTAGTTGTATTTAAATGGATATTATACACACATATGTGTATGTGTGTATGTATATATATATATATATATATATATATATATATATATATTTTTTTTTTTTTTTTTTTTTTTTGTGTGTGTGTGTGTGTTTGAGAGTGTATGTATGGTGCATGTATTTGCTATTGTACTGGTCTCATAAAATGTCATTGTCTACT
Source organism: Protopterus annectens (assembly GCF_019279795.1). Lineage (NCBI taxonomy): Eukaryota > Metazoa > Chordata > Ceratodontiformes > Protopteridae > Protopterus > Protopterus annectens. The sequence goes on along the minus strand of NC_056743.1, from coordinate 1,084,850,390 downwards.
TTGTGCATATAGATTTTGTTTGACTTCTTGATCTAGTTTTCAGTGAAAAAAAAGTGTCCATCCATCCAGCTAACTAACAAAATTGCTGGCAGAAATGCAGTTTGGATCTGTGGTATCCTAGCTGTAAATGTGATGTGTTGTTGCTGAATGGAAACTGCATTTGTAAATATTTCTTACCAAATCTATACATGCAGTTTAACAACTGCAGCAGGAGAAGACACAACGTTGATTACAGCAGTACATTAAACATCTAGAACACCATACCAGATATGTAATGTCAGGTTTTTTTTTTTTTGTTCTGCACTGAATGATACCTCAAAGCCTCCAATGAACTTTACTGCCAGTCCTGCATATTATTTGGAACCACTATCAGGTCTAGGCATGTATACTTACGTATTGTATCTATTTTTATGTTTTATTTTTGTTTGAATTTGTTTACCAGAGTAGTACAGTAATCAAAACTGACCAATTGCAGACACAACCAGAGTGAAAGACAAAATGTCACTGTATATAAAAAAACAACCAGAGACAGTACACAGTAGATAGATGTTAATGCAAATGTACATTGTAAGGAGAAAGATGAAAAAAATGGCAAAGAGTAGTAGTAAGAGTTATATAAAGTAATACTAAAGAAACTAAAATGTTCATCATTCCCACTACTGTAGTAGCCTTTGGGGGTATATGGGTTGTTTTCCTGCCTAGGAGACAAAAAAACAAAACAAACAAACAAAAAAAAAACAGCTACACACAGCTTGGTCTCCCCCCCACACTTTCACTCTGACTGCTGACTGGGACTTCCAAGGAAGGAAGTTAGGAGTTAGAGTGAAGATTTCTTCAGTATTTTCTTGCCTCCTTGAGGAGAGGCATCTCTGTGGTTTCACAGGAGCAGGAATTACCTAATAACTTTGTTTCTGGCAGATAAGTCCTCATTGGGGAACCCATCCAGATTGAAATTGTTGTCCTTTTAAGTAAATATTTATTTTCTGACTAAAAGCATTTTTTTCCCTTTAATAAACTTGGTACGTTTCATTACCATTGAACATTTCCTCTCAGAACAACTATTTCAGCTACCTGTGTTACTTAGCTAATTATGGGCTAATTCTGTGTGACTGTATGTTCTGCTTTTGTAAACTGTTAATTTTGTGACTAAAAGATTTATTTTGGGATGGGCAGGGATGTGTTTTATAGAGTTGTGCTTATGTTCACTTTGCGACAACCTACCTGCCATTTTTCATTTTCCATTTTCCATCAGTGTTTTTAACTTAGTTAAAGGAGTGGAAATTGTGTGCTGCTTGTATTTTTACTCTGTGAAGGGGGTGGTAAAAGTGAGAGTAAGTGTGCAGCTTGTGTACAGTAGGTGATAACATAACCTTCTGACCAACTCACAAACAATACTTACTACTTTTGGCTCACCTTCCTTGGCTACAGCATGGATATTTAGTCCAGTTCTGCTTGTTCTGCTCCCCCTGTTCCTAGAAAGAAAAAAAAGCACTTACAAAAGAGCCCTTGCCATAGCTGTGTGCTCAGTCTGTGCTTCAACTGATAGTAGGTAAACCTCCAGTGGCCACTGGTTGTTCCTCAGGCCACTGCCTTATCTCTCTGGCTTCCTCTTGTTTAGGCCTTTAAACCACCATGAACCAGGGATCAGCCTCATCCTCTTCAGCTGTTCCAGTACCTGATATGAAAATGGGAGAACCATCTTCTCTAGAGCTGGGAGGGACTCTAGGGATTCTTCATTGGGTAACCGAGGCAAGAGACCATGTCCTTCATTTGAGCCACTCTTCTTCCACATGACTCCTTTTAACAAAAAAAAATGATTAAACAAACATTGTTTATCTTGCAAAGTAATTGCAGTTAAGAAAGATGATTTTCTTACCTTAGCAAGGCAATACATTGCAGGCTATGAATCCTGGTGTCCAGAAGCAATTACAAGTGAGCATCCCCGCTAAAGATATTCCTGAGAAAACAGGGCCTGATGATTCTCACTATGACAGAGATGGGGCTGCTTTTTCAGATTCAGAAGCCCAACTTTCTTATTGAAGAAAATGCAAATACATTTTCCTCATGCGGAGCAATTCTCTCTTAATCAGACCACAGCCAGGATGAATAAGATATTTTTATGGAAACAAAAATGCTCCCCCTGAACTGAGGAGATATTATGATATGTTGTAAATAGATATTCCTCATTCTTCACCTAGCCCTCCAGTACCACAAGTCTTGCCTGCAATTTCCCTGCTGTTTGTCAGTCCCTAAAAAAGCAGGTCAGATGTATAAAGTGTCTTGGACTAATACATTTCTTTTCTCCTACCTTGGATCAGACCCAGCTGCTATATCTACTGCATCTCCTGTTAGGAATAGATGGGTATTGAACACCAGCTCTGCACTTGGTGACAGGGAAGACAAGCTGCTGGATTTCCAAGATGGCTGCACATTGAGTAACAGCTTAATTGTAGCGCTGTCAGTGTGAAAACAGAAACTCAACAGAGAAGGACAACAGACTTGTGTTTATGGGTAAATTTCAGTAACTGGCTAGTACGTGTACTGCCTGGATGCCAGGAAAAAAAGAAATAGAGGACCTGGAAAAAAATCGGCTACAAAGGTGAGGAAGAAACACTAACTGGGGAAATTTCTGCAGCTATTCAATAGAAAGCAGTGTAATCTCCAGACATGAATTCCAGTAACCTACAGGAAGATATAAGCCTTTTGCACACAGACCTGATTAAAATAATTGAAACACTGATGGAGTATATCAACACAAACAATAGGTTGGAAAAAAATGGAAGAAGCTTTAAACAGATATTCAGACAAGGCAATAAATCTGCAAAAGTCAGGTCAAAAATGAATAAAAGGATGGCTGAATGAGACTTTTCAGGAAGAAATGTTTCAAAAAAATAATAGAATTAGAGGACAGAGCACATAGGGAAAACATGAGATTTTCAACTATACCAGAGAAGCTGGAAGGAACAAAATGAATTAATTTTATGAAAGCACAAATAAGCAACTGGATTGTTATCAGCAGGAGTTGTTGGTTGAAAGGGCACATCATGTGTATGCTCCAAACCTGACTATGAGAAAGCAATCTAGAACTTTAATAAGTAAAGATGCAATCCTACCAGCAGAAGTTGATTCTGCCAGAACTGTGGCAGAAGGACAAAGTACTAAAAATGGGACACTAGCAGGGTGTTTGTGGAGAATGATTACTCATTGTACACAGGCAGAAGAGGATCACATTTATTCCACTATTCAGGGAATGTTGAAATGCAGGTGTGAGATTCAAACTGCTGTACCTAGCTGTCTTCAAGGTATTCTTCCCTGGAGGGACAAAATCTTTTTTTATGATGAAGTACATACTAAGGAGGAAATACAAAAGTTTGTCCAACAAAAAGTAAGCTGTGAAACAGAAGGATATTCTGCTTCTTGTGCTTGTAATAAAGACCACAGAGAGACTGTACCTGTGAAACCATATCCAACATTTCAACGAATGTTGGTGAGAAGGAAGAGAGCATGAGAGTTGATTAGAAGAATTGAGGGTATATTGGAAATGAAGCAGAGACAGGATTTAGGAGATGGAGATGAACAGGAATAAAACCAATAACTCAATGTGGGTTTACAGTGCAATAATTATATTTATGAAATATGACAGAAGAAAATATGGAAATATTGGACTTGTTTAGAATTTGTTGGACTTGTGGGGACTCTAATGACATGAAGTAGTGCATATGCTTTAATGTTCAGAAAAGTGGTTTGCGGAAGGGAAGAGGAAGGAGAAAGTTATAACTGTAAGTGAAAATATTTTTTCTTAAATAGTACTATTTTTCTGGTGTGTGGTTTTCTTTACATGCTATAATATTTTCTCAGTTATTTTTAAGTGCAATAGGGATTGTAAACAGGTGGTGCTGTTCTTTTTTTTCTTTTCTTTCTCCCTTCTCTCTCTTCCTTAAGTTTTAAGAAATGTAGACACTGCAATGTAAAAGAAAAGGCCTGATTAAAAAAAAAGAATGGCAAGAGACAAACGAATATGCTTTTTCTCATTCTTGCTTAGGGGAATGACTGGATTAAGGACCTTAGATTGATTTGGTAACAAATTTTAAAAGAGAGCAAGTAAATGAAAAAGAATATTGAATATTATGAGGCTTTTTCTAGTAAGTACATGTTAGCTTAGTAGCAATTCTGCAGGTGGCCTCCATGTTTCCATGGAGACAATCTGATAGAGAAACTGGCTACAGTCTGGTGGAGAGTGATTGGCTGAGAAAAAAAAAGAAAAGAGAAACTGACTTGGACTTGCTGTTCTCTGAAAGTATTGGGGGTTTCTCCCAGCTTGGAGAGCTGTAAAGCTAAGACAAAACCAATTAGCACTTAGTAAAAGTACAGGATGCACCATGCGTTTTAGGTTAACTCAAGTCTGTGGTTGTGGCTGTCAGTTTGGCACTTTAGTTCCTGTTAGGAGGATAAAACTTCAGTCTTTGAAGATGTACTTAGTATTAAGTTAATATGTTTTAAGGGGGTATTGGGTGTGTGTTTTTTTTTTTTTTTTGTTTGAGGGGTTTCAGTAAAATAAAAAGTTTTGTAAGATGTGGCATAGGCTGAAATGCATATGCCATAAATAACTGTATAAAAGTTCATACTGCCAGACACTGTATGCATGTAACACAAAAGCTGGAAATAGACATTTAACAAAAAAAGGTGTTGTACATAAAAGGTGGGAATAATAACTTTTTAATGCAATGATGCTTTCTGTAATGGCTTTAAATGTCAATGGTCTCACAGGTAAATACAAAAAAGAAAGAGTAATGAACTATATTAAAATGTAAAATGCAAATACCTATGTTACAGGAGATGCTCTTAGAATTGAACCTGTGAATTTGATAAAGATTTTTAGGATGGGAATTCAGCAGACTACCTGGGACAAAGGAAAAGAGGAGTACTTATGTTAATTGCAGGAGGAGCTAGAATAGTGATAGAAGAGGATAAGAAAGATAATAATGGCAGATTTGTAGTGCTAAGGGGCTACAGGCAAGGGAGGAGGATTGCATTGGCATGTATATATATTCCACCTAAAACTGCTGTAATGGAGCTTAAGAAAATTCTGGGGAAAAATAATTAGTTTTCAGCAAGGAATATTACTTATAAGTGGGGACTGGAATGTGATTTGCAGCAGTAAAGATGTGTCTGGGGGGCCCAGAAGGGAACGTATAACAAAGAGTAATAGATTTTTGAAGAAATTTATGAAAATATTTAGCATGTGAATTTAAAAATTTCCCAGGTCCACTTTAAAACATTGACTTACCGGAACATCGACTTTCAAATCAGCGAAACGACAATGGTGAAATTTCACAATACCAAACTTGTGGAACGTCACAATTTCATTCCAGGAAACTAACCACTTGGCCACCATGGTGAACTTTGCCCTTTCTCTACTGTAGTGCGATCTTGGAGATGGTATATTTAAGTGGGGGGTGTGTGTATCATTTGCTTCCATTTGTAATGTTATCTTTGGTGGTCAAGTGGTTAGTGTCTGGGAGTGAAATTGCGATGTTCGGAAGTTCAGCATTGTAAAGTTTCAACATTGTCATCTTGCTGACTTTAATGTTGATGTTCTGGTTAGTCGACATTTTAAAGTAGACCATATTCCCCAAGATATAAAACTGGGCTAGGCTAGACAGAATTTACATTTCACTAGAACATGTGCATTTAATTGAAGGTCTTGATATGTGCCCAATAACTATTTCAGATTGTGTGCCAATAATTAAAATAAAAACATAGGGTAATGAAATAAAAATGAGACACTGGTGCCTTCCAACCTATCTGTTGAAAAGAGAGGAATGTAAGGAATTGGTAGTGGAGATTATTCAGGAGCTATTAGAGAAGATAGAAATTTCTTCTGAAAATATAGCTAGGGAATGTGATAAAATTAAGGTGTGTTTTAAAAATAGGGTGGAAATAAAAGAAAGGAAGCTATGGTTAAGAAGTAACAAGAATTATTTAGAGGGACTGACATATGTTAAAGTATTGCAGAATAGGGGGAATCTCACAGAACAAGAAGAGGATCAGATGCAGAATGCTAAGCAGAAAATAAGGGCTTAACTCGATAATGTGCATACGTTTAGAAAGATTGCTGTTAAGCAACTGTTTTTTGATAATACCATTAGTGCACAAAAACTTTTAGCACAACGACTCGGGCAACAAAGTAGAAAAGGCTGTCACCAAGCTTAGGGAGCCTATAACAAGGAAGGTAACAACAAATCCTATAGAGGTATTAGAAATATTTAGTAAATTCTATGAAAGTCTGTATATAAAGCAGAAAAATATGGAAATCAAGAAAAAGTACAAATGGAAATGTTTATGGAAAAATGAAATATGCCAAAGTTAGAGATAGCTGAAGCTCAATTACTAATGGTTAGGATAGGAGGAAATGAGATAAAAATTGTGATGAATAGCCAATCTACAGGAAATTTCCCAGGAATAGATGGTATTCCTGTAGAAATATAGAAGCTAGGAGGGAAAAAATTATAAAGATCTGGAAGGTTGTGTTTAGCAGTATTGTAAGAGGAGGAGAATACCAACATCCTGAAGAATGCAGTGGTGGCTGTAATACCTAAAGAGGGTAAAGATCCATTGGACCCCAGCTTCATACAGGCCCATTTCAGTACTAAATCATGATTATAAAGTGTTCATGTCTGTAATATCTAAAAGAATGACAAAAGTAATGCCAAAATTGATAGCTATGGATCAGTGTGGTTTTGTGGAGGAGAAGCAAATATTTGACAACATTAACAGAACATTGATGATCCAGAGGGAAGCAGAATGTAAGAAAATACCATCCTTGTTGGGTCTTGATGCATTTGACAGAATAAGTTGGGACTTTGAGATGGCAATGGAAGCCCTTGCATTTCTTGAAAAAATTATAGAGTTGATTAGGAGGATATATGAGGCATCAGGAGCAAAAATTAACGTGGGTGGGGTACTTTCTGTTAATTTCTACTTGAGATGAGGAACCAGGCAGGGGTGTCCTCTTTCCCCTTTGTTATTTGCATTATATTTAGAACCATTGGCAAAGAAAAGTAATGGACTCAGAAATTCAAGGATATAACTGGTTTTGTAGTCAAGAAAAGCTGGCTCTGTTTGCAGATATTATTTTATGTATGACAAAACCAGAAAGAGACATTACAGTGTTGTGAAACATTTTGAGACTGTTTCAAATCTTTTCAAGATACAAAATTAATGAAGCAAGAACAAAGACAATAACAGTAAATTATATACTCACAAATTGGTTCAGCAGTATCCTTATTTGTGGGGACATGATAAAATGAAATGTTTAGGAGTGTGAATTAAAATGATTTTGATGTGGCAGCTAAGGATATCTGGAAGAGAGTAAAGAAAAGATAGAACAAGAACTGAGAAAGTGGAAGCTTTGTTATATGGATACGGATAGTAAGATACAGGCAGTCAAAAGTATTTTTAATCCCTTTAGTCTTAAATACAGGTCAGACATATTTTTATCAACCAGAGAAGAGGTTGTGGATAGCAATTAATAAAGAGCTGAAGGACTTTAACTGGGATGGGAAGACGGCAAGATCAAGTGGGATAAACTGATTCTTCCAGTAGAACAGGGCGGATTGGGATTACCCAGTTTGAAGGGGTATTCCACAGCTACACGGTTAAAACTCCTATGCATAGCACAAGCAGAAAACTATAATTCAAAATGGAGAGGGATGATGTTGAAACAGTGGAGAAGTTCAAGAAACAAGGAGATGCTGGGATTTTGGATGCAGACCTTTAAGAAGAATAACAATAATCATACAGAATATTATATCCATAAAGTAGCAGAAAACATTCTAAGAACCAAGCCAACATTGGAATGGAGAAAGGAGATTCTGCCAATAGGGATGACTGCAATTAGAGATGTATAGACAACAGGCAAGAAGGAGCTGGAATTTATTGGAGAAAACTGTATTGGGAGCAAATAACTAAAGAGGAAAAGGTAATAGAATGGGACGATGCTAAGAATTTATTTGGACTGCAGGTTAGAGATTGCCTTCCAGGCAAAGAGAAAGAAATAGGGGGGTCCTAAATGAAAGACCAGCACTGATAGAGTTTTTAGTAGAATCTAGAGCAGAAGCTGCCATTTAAAAAAAAAAAAGGTATAATTAGTAGAGAATATAAAATATTGCATGTCAACTATAAGAATCAATCAGAGGAGGTTAGAAAGAATTGGGGATAGAGATTAGATAAGCAATTCGCAAAGAAACAATGGGAGGATATATGTATGTCTCCCAAATATGCAACAAAATCTAGAAGATTTAGGATTTTTGCTTGGAAATGTTTACATTAATATTCTTATACACCAAGTAGACTCCAGAGAATTTTTCCTCGGGAAGATGGAAAATGTTGGAGGTGTGACAGGGAAGAAAAGGTAATTAGGAACATATTTTCTGGGAGTGCAGTGAGTTGGTGGACTTTAAGGATTTCCTTCGGGATGCAGTGTTTGAGATGCTGGGTGGGCAAATTGTTGAGATGAGGGAGATGATTTTTCTGAGCTATGGTATAGAATCGGAATTGCCTAGACATGGTAAGGCCTTGCTGTCTCTAATTATGGTGGCTGCCAAAAAGGCAACTACTAGAAAATGGAAATCAAAATCTAAACCGACTATACAGGAAGTAGTGAATATAGTAACAGAGATAAAACAACTGGAATTGAGATCTTTAGAAAAAGGTAGGAGCAAACTACATAAGAAGAAAAAGGAATTGTGGGAACAATATATACAGAGGAGGAATGTGAAGGAAATGGGTGTGCAACACAATTTTAAACTGAGTTATATTGAAGATAATACCCAAAACAAGAGGGGATAAAATTATAAACAAAACTGAAATTGCAGAGTATAAATGGATTGTTAGGTTAGATGCTAAAAAGAAACCGGGTTTGAATGCTTCTGTCAGCATAAAACCTATATTGAAAAAGAAACAAATGAAGCTCTAGAGGTTAACATGTTTATTCTGGCTGTGTTGTTAATAATAATAATAATTATAATAATAACAGTAATAATAATATGGCTTTATACAGGTATGCATGTTTTTTATAAAAAATGTTTATATGTTTATTTTTTTTTACAATGTTCATGTTTCTGTCTAATTTATAGTATAGCTTTAAAAGTGTAGGCAGATGAGAGTGAATGAATGGAACATTGGTTTCTGTAATCATGTGAATCTTTTTAAAGAATGATATGAGACTGATTTTAAATGAGCATTGAAAAAGGGTGATGTCCCAAAAGCTTTACTCATTTGAATAAAGTTATCTCATTTAGTGTTTGGAATTCTGGTTTGCGTCATTAGATTTGTCGAAATTGGTTACTGTTGAGCTCCTTCACATAACCCCTCTTTGTCGCTGTTGTTGCAAGGGTTTGATTCCCTCAGCCTCCATTTCCGAACTGTGTGACTCTGAGCAAGTCACTTAACCAGACTCTGCTCTCAGGCTGGGTGTGAAAAAGGTCTATGGAGAATGCTGCTGTTTTCCAGAAAACAAAAACAAATGCAAATACAAATATTTCTTAACACAGGATTTGTCTTTGGAATTAGTGTTTCTTTTTTTACTGATTCACTGTGATTTAACTGCAAGCTGATAAAATACCTTTAATGGTACATTTAAATCTTTTTCAGACAAAGTAGCACAGGTGATTTTGTTATCCAGCTGGATTGTAAATCACAGTAAATTCACTTGCCCCATCCCTCAGAGTGTATTGTTAAGCTGCAAAGCTACCTCATTTCCCTGGGTGACCTGCTCTGTCATCTGTGGTAGAAGTTAAGTCTATACAAATTTGCCCTGGCATGCTTTCTTTAGATTTCTACTGTGCAGTTTGGACTAGTGGCCCACATATATCATGCAAGCTAAGCAGGGGTGTAGCCAGGATTTGTTTTAACTCTACACCAAATTGTAGATCAAAGTATTCCGCCAGAATGTAGAGACATACCCCCTCCAAGTGTAGCATCCCCCTGAACAGAATATATTTCTAAAAACCTTAAGTTTTCAGAACTCTCAATTCTGCTAATTAGCTTACCCTGCACAAAAAAAGTACAGAGTTGGTGTAAGACGTCTTTACTAAACAAATATTCCCTGTGTTTGCTTAGTCCATATCCCAAAATAAGTAAAGCTTTAAAAGCTTACACCATAATTTATTTGGGGGTATGCTTGGTTATGGCCGTGAAGCTGAGACAAATTCTTATCCAAAATAATATGAGACTTCTGTTGAAAAAACATAGGAAGTACTTGACCAACGTGCCTGATAGGATATTTATAGCCAAGCTATGCTTCCCATTTGTTATCCAGCTGTGTTATCCCATAGATATTTTGTTTGTCTGTTGCTGATTAGGGTGGGAAACTAAGGAATTAAGATGCAATCAGCACTTTGTTGATGGTTTACTAAACAAAAAATTTCTTTAGGGTCAGGGGTCGATAGTGCTATTTTTATTATTGACTGCAACCCCCCTTTGCTGAATATATATTTATTTTTTAATCTGTGCATTTTTTCCTTCCAGGCAGCTTTTATTTAATTTAATTTAATGTTCAAATCATGTGGTTTGCACTAGCTGCTGACTGACTTGTATTATTTACGTGCTTGAAAAGTAATTGATCAATGGCTTCTGGGCTATTTTCTGAAACAGTCCAAAAAATGAGGATTACTTTAGTGGTATGTTGAACTTTTAACCCCCCCCCCCCCACACACACACACACACATTGTAAATTTGCATGTACAAGTGCAGAAATTATGAAGGGTGTTTAAGCTGCACTGCTTAGGAGTCATTAAAAAGCAGTACTGTATGCATTGCCATTCCTGTTCCAGCTATCCTCCGCTTCATTTCCTGCTGTAATTTTGCTCAGCTAGTTGCTATTACTTATAAGCCAAGTCAGATAGTTCCACTTGATATTAAATTCTGCTAAGCTCTTCTTAGCAAGCGCTGTAACAAAACTCTGAAATCATCTTACTACTAATTTTAACTATGAGACATCTGTGGAAATTATCAGTTAGAACCAGTGCTTTTAGGACTATAAGCTTGTGGCATACTGCTCCTGTTATCATAACAGGAACAAAATACAAGAAAACACATAAATGGATGTCAGATACTCCTATGTGTTACAGCTATGGTGTTCTACCATTTTTTTTATTTAATCAAGTGAACTGTTGTTGTTGTTGTCTTTCAGCTTTTCCCGGTTAGGGGTCGCCACATCGGAACTCCGGTCCGCTAATGATTGGCAGTAGATTCTGACGAACGCTGAGGTGCCAGCTTGACGTCCAACCTTCAACGAAGGCACACCCATTTACGCATGTCTTTCGAACGCCCACCCAACCGCGGGGAGGACATGCAGACTCCACACAGAAGGCACTCCCCGCACTCCAGCCAAGAATCGAATGGGAGAACCTCTTGCTGTGAGGCAACAATGCTACCACTGTACCACTACGGATTTAATCAAGTGAACTGTAATGTGTTTCAAAAAATAAGGCACAGGAATTACAGACGTTATATTTGTATAAAAAGTAAATAAATGCACAATGCATATACTTGTTAATGTTTTCCAACTCATTATCTGACTGAATGCTAGCATAGGCTCAGGCTCCCCCTACCCCTCAGCCCTTAAGAAGATCAAGAGAACATCAGAGAATGAATGAAGGTAATCAGGAGGCAAATTTGGATGAGGAGAATGTAGCTTTGGTTTGTCGAAAGAAAGTTTGGCAAGTTTAGGTTGTGCCATCAACTACTTCTACATCATATCTTAGTGATACTATTATACTAGCCCAAAGACTCTTCTCAGGTTGGAAAGCTTCATGACCAAATCTATGCTGCATTTTCTGTTGATGTGCTTACAAACATTAGTATATTACTTTTACTATTGGGGTTAATTGTGGTGTTGATAGGGTTTGGAGCACGTTTTTAATCTGTTTTACTTTTACTGTCGTTATTCTTGTAAAATTCTTAATAAAGATCTTTGAGAAATAGAAGGCTGGGTCAGCTCAGAGTGGGTGAGTGACCAGAATGATTGTGATTTAAGAAATTATGAGTATGTACATATGTTATGAGTGGCAAGGCAATTATACTACTGTCTACAGTCAACATAAAGTTAAGTGAGGATGCCATAGTTTACAGCAGACAGACTCTTCAGTTACTATGTGCTTTTCTGAATAAATAGTGTTATTAGCTGATAAATTCATTAAAGTACTGCTGGCACGAAGTAAAAAAATGTAGTGATTTTTTTCATGATATTGACATTAAGTAATTCAAATATTTAGTCTAAACAAGACAGGTGACAGTGTGGTGGTTTGCAAACCATTCTTTAAACATGGAAATTAATATTAAATATAAAAATGAAGAACAGAATAGTTAAACACAGTTATTAAAAACACTTCCCTGCTTGCTTTACCTTATTTGTATAGGTTTGATTCCTTCAATCTGTTTAGTTTGTGTGATTCAGCCAATCAGTTATCTGGGTTAGTAATTCTGGGTCTGCCTTGGAAAGAGATGCATACATTTATTTGCTTGTCTTATTTAAAAGTCTTTTGGTGTTTATGACGCAAAGAATGTAATGATTGAGAAGTCTGGGACACCTGGTGACTTCAGCGGAAAGTGGGGTCACTGTGCTTAATAAGAACATGGTGGTGGGATTTAAGCCACTCTGTACAGGCTTTAGGTGTTACTATTGGAAACAAACTAAAATATGCATTACTAGGGGCAATGCAATTGTTGGTTATTGTACTTGTTTCTGCCACTGCATATTGTTGGATATAAGCTAAAGTATATTACAATAGGTCATATTTCTTGGATTGGTCAAAAAAGTTTGTCTGTCCGGCTGTTACTGTGGTTACTGGGAATTGTTGGAGGAGAGCTGCTGCATTCATGTGTTAATATTAAAAAGTGCTGAAATGAATTTGTGTAGGAAGAACTTATTCAGTTTAATTAGTCAAGTATAAATATTGTCATTAGTGTAGTTGTGGCAAGAAACCTGACATCTTTGTCTGCTGTGGCTAAAAGTAAGATAGCTGCTTATCATGCGCATTGGTGTATGACCATTTATTTAACAACTGTGCTCAAAATTGACCTCACCATGATGTATCTGTACCCCTATTCTACTTAGTCCCCCTATTCAGCTGTTCCTTGCAGCCACATATTGCTTTTTTTTACATCTTTATTAAACATTGCATTTTCTTAAGTGACATGTACACATAAAGTGATAAAAATTTTTAACAATTTTCATTCACCTCAACATTACATAGATTGCTCAATTCCTGGCTTCACTTAAATTTCACTTCTCTTCCTCCTCATGAATGTTGTTCTGCATGTATCATTCCAACAAGTTTCATTTATTTCTATGTACTTTGCTCCTTCCATTTTGTAAACATCTTACCTCCAGTTCTTTTATCCCATATACAATATTCAGTACATCAGTTACTGCTGGTTTAGATTTTGATTTCCATTTTGTAACATTTTTTGGCAGCCAATAGCATTAAACTTTGTAAAGGCTTACTTATGTGTGGGTAATTAAGATTGTATACCCCAGCTCAAAAGAATAATTTATTTAGTTAAAATAGTTACTCCCCCAATATTTCTGAGAAAGTACTCTACTGGGTATTTTTTTAAATTTGTTAACTTCCCAAAAACATGTTCCCAATTACCTCTCTCTTTCCCTCTTAAGTTTCCTATTTATATGAGGAAAAATTCATTTAAGTCTGCTTGGATATAAAAATACCTATGCAGATACTTCCATGCAAAAATCCCAAACCTTCTGGATGTTGTTGCTTTCCTAGGATCCATACAGATCTCCCCCAAGTGTTTCATTGTGAGTTGTCTTTCCAATATCTCTTCACAATCTTTTCTAATGTATTCTGATTTGCTTCTTACAGTTGTCATGCAGTATTTTATATGATCTAGTAATCATCTCTTTTTAACAGCAGCTTCTGTTGTGAACTCAACTAAAAACTCAACCAGAGCTGGTCTTTCAGTTAGCACTCCCCTATCCCTTTCTGTTTGCCAATACACTGTCTTCAGTCCCGGGTAGGGAAGGTAGTTGTAGCCTGCAGTGCAGACTTCTGCTTGGCCTTATCCCACTTTATTACCTTTCCCTCAGTAGTTATTTGCTCCCAGCACTTTGGTTCTTTTGCTGATTTTCTCCAAAACATTCCATCCCCTCTTGCCTATTTTGTATACTCCTACTTGCAGTCATCCTTGTTGGTAAAATCTCCTTTCTCTTTTCCTGTGTTGGCTTCGTTTTTAGAATAATTTCTGATTGTAACTTATACATATTACTACAGTATTTTGTGTAATTGTTTTTATTCCTAAAGGCCTGCATCCAAAAATCTATTCTCTTTATTTCTTGCACCCCCCTTATTATATAGCACTCTTTTCCATGTAGATATGTAATCTTCTGCTTGATTTTTAAATATATGAGCCTTAATTGCTTAACTCTAAAGTAATTCATCAAATCAGATCATACTAAATCATCTTATTCTATGGACAGAGTACACATCCTAATTAACTCTTTCTCTTTTTCAATCCAAGGTAAATTCCTTCAAATCTTTTAATTTTCTGCAACACCTGACCTGAATATCTTCACTGCTTGTGTCTTACTGTTCATATCCATAACCAAGGTCTTCCATCTTTCAGTTTTTATATTATCTTTTGCTTAGTCTCTTCCCACATATCCTTAGCTGCTGTAATAGAATCCCTTTTAATCTATACACCTAAGTACTTCATCTTTTCATGTCACCACAAATATGAGTATTGCTGAACAAATTTGTGTGTGGGTACATATTGTACCACAATAACATTTGTTTTATCTTCATTTATTTTATACCCTGAAAAGACATGAAATTGTCTCAAAACATTCCATAACACTGAAATGTCGTTTTCAGGATTTACTGAGTACAAAATAGTAATATCTGCAAATAAAACTTTTCTTGACTACTGTGCCACTTGTATCTTTTAATTTGTAAGTCCCTTATTTTATTTTTTACTGATTATAAACATAATGCAAATAACAAATAGGAAAAAGGGATATCCCTGACTGATTCCTCTGGTCAAATGGGGCTAATCTGAAAGACCCCCCCACACCTCAATTTTCTCGTCCGACCCTTCATGTATCATTCTTATTAACCCTGTATTATTCTGTCAGGGAACAAAAATTGTGCTACCATTGCTGTACCCATAAAATCCCAGCTGTCTCGGAATACTTTTATCGAATCAAGACATACCAACAATATTAACATTTTCTTACACTCTGCTTCCTTCTGGAGTATAAGTGTTTTAGTAATATTGTCAAGTATTTGCCTCCTCTCCACAAAACCATATTGAGCTAGAGCTATCTCTTTTGGCAACATTTTTTTCTATTTTTTTAGCCAGTATAGGCATAAACACTTTGTATTCATTGTTTAAATTTGAAATTGGCATCTGAAAAGATTTTACCTTCTTTCGGTAATATAGCCCTCACAACTTTCTTCCAAGATGCTGTTTTCTCCCCCAAGCCTCCCAGATCACTATCACTTTCTTCCCTCCCAACTTCAAAACTTCCATAGGAATACCATCTGTTCTTGGAGACTTCCCTGTTTATCGACTATACATCACCATTTTTAGGTCCTCCCTTCCTGAGATTTCCCTGTTTATTGACTATACATCACCATTTTATTTCATCCCTTCCTATCCTAGTTATTCATTCTTGAGCCTGTTACTCTAATGTTGACAATGGTTAAGTCTTCTGGAAGTATTTCCTTTCTGCCTTTTCAATGGTTAACCTATTCCTCTGCTTTATACAAATTTTCATATAATTTGTGAAATAATTCTAATAGCTGTGTAGTATCTGTAGTTAATTATTTTATTGTAGTCTACTGTAATTTGGCAACAGCCATTTCTATTTTCCAGCCTCACTTTGCTTTGATGTCACTAGCCAGATCCTGTGTAATGTAAAAAAAAATGTCTAGGAAAAAGTAAAGGAGGTGGAAGGATGCAATTTTTTCTTTAATGACATAGTGTCTTTGAAAGAGCAAGCATTACTCTGACAACTGTCCTGCTTAAGAGTTGCTAGCATGTAAAGAGTTAGTGGCAGTCTGACCAAAATCATTCTGATTGACAGAAGCAGATTTTCTGCATGAGAACTGTGCTGTTTCCAGGTGTAGTGTGCAGTGCTCTCACACCTCTCTGACCTACACTGATACTGTGGATAATAAGCAGAACTTTGATTTCACAGCTGTGCTGCTTCCTAGATATTACAGTTGTTCTAATAAATAAAGGCTAACAACAATATCCAAATGTTTCAAAAATCACTGGAATAGTAAAGTACACAGTAGAACACCTAAAACAAGAAAAGAATTAGGAGTAATAATTAACGATAATATCAGTTGTAAAAATAAAGATTACTCAGTATGGTTGTTGCCGAAAGACGTGAAAATTGGGTAAAAGATTTCAGGGAGCTCTTAAAACAGTCTAGAGTGGAACACATCCTAAGCTACTAGGCAGTAAATTCCAGAGGTGCAAATCTTGATTAGCAGACAGTTAAACATCAGAGGACATGAGCTATATCACAGAAGCCACTAACAACCTTATGTTGCTGGAGAAGCACAATGGCCTGGCTGAACATGGGCTCTCGTCATGCAGGAATAAAAATGGGCAACACCAACATTTTAAGCATGACTCAAAATCAAATGGGAAACCAGTATATACTCCAAACATACCTCTCAACTGTCCCTTTTTTATACCAAATATCCTTGATTTTGTGTCATATTTCGCCCTGTCCATGTGTGATTTTTCTGGTAAATTACTGAAGATTACAGTCTGTCATTGAAACCATTCATTAGAGTTTCATACTTCTGATTGCTCAATGTATGTTTATGCAAAACCTGTCATTCTATTAACTTTTTAAATGAATTGCAGTAGTATTTGAAAAATTTCCATGATTTTAGAACTGCGTCCCCATTATTTTTGGCTTTATCCAGATTTATGCTCCAAAAACAGAGAATTTATGTTGTTTTTGTTTAAAGGTACCACGGTCAGATACCATTAAAAACACTTTTTTCATTGTTTGAAGACATGTAGAAATGGGAATTTATTTACATTTGAGTGGTTCCATATTAAAGCAAACTTTATGAACTGGGGCTTTTGGAACTATAACTGTAGTATTTGGAGGCTCTATGAGAACTTGGCCTAGATGTGATGATGTTTAATGATGATCTCTATACGTTTTCGGGGAAGTGTATACTTGGCTAATGTTAATTTCCATTGAGACATTATTCCATGTGCTGTGCTCAGTGAAATGGAGAAGTGTGAACTGATGTTGTATATTATAATGAATTGTTGTCTTGGGGTACTGCATAGCAGGAGTGAACCTCAATGTAATACTTTATTGGGTAGATCTTCCCTCCGTAGGAAAGAAAACCTCATGGCTACCAGGCTGTTTGTCACACCCAGGATTGGGAGGGGAGCAGTACTTGTAGGCAGGTTGACTTTTTCTCTCTGTGGCCGAATAGTCTTTTGTTAGGGATCTTAGGGCTTTATAAATTCTGGTAAGACAGAGATTATTTGGACCTGTTTAGTCATTTCATTACAGCTACTGATTGTGGATGCACCAATTTTAAGATGGTGAACTGGTGTAATGAAAAAGTTCTGGTTATCTAGAACAGTAAACAGTTTTGAAGCTAATGTTCATAGACTTGCAAGGTAGCACAGACCCCCATATAGGATAAACACTTAATTTAACTGTTAAGCTATTTTTTTTAATGTTGTTGACTTTTTGGCAAATATTGTGTGTGCCAGTATGTTACTTTATTCAATTCCAAGCTATGAATCCATTTTGTAATGTTCTGATGTGCCCTTCATGTACTTGATAATAGTTAAGGGGTTGGCATGCTGTGGGCTTGATGCAAGAGCTGTCATTATTTCTATGGGTATTGTAAACTTCAGATCCCTTCCCCCAACCCATCTCCACCCCATGTAAATGAACGTACTAGCTCAGTTTCAGCCTTCACCATGAAATATGTCTTGTAGTGTGCTCCTGACATATATGACCACCTGCTTCCGGGAGTGGTAAGCCCAGCTTCATCTTCACTCTCACATCCCTAACCAGCTCCTCTTATGCATAGGCTGCTAATTGAACCCAAGTTGTCTAGGTCCTTAAAAGGGCCTTATCCCTGTGTGGCACAGAAACCATCTTATGGCAACATATTATGAACATATTACCAAAATATAAAATATTTGCCAGAAATGTAATTTTGAAGTATGACTGCAGAATTACATTTAAGGATAGAATTTTACACAGTGCTATATATAGTTCACAAGCTGGGGTATCAGATTTGGAACTGAAATATTAAACACTGTCATGGTTATAAGCAGGTATTCCCTAGATTTAGAGCTGTAGCTAGTTTTCTGGTACCTCATTCAGCTCTCCAATCTGGCACTCCCTTAACTCAAAGTTGACCAATAAAAAGGGTGCTTAGCCCCAAGCTGAGGGGCAAAAAAGGGTCCTCAGTTTCTTCAGCTCTGAGTTAAGGAGCAAAAAAAAAAACTCTTTAAACTATATTAAGTCACTTGCTGCTAATATAGCAACTGCCTTGCCACAGTCTATATACCACATATGGAGTGCTGAAAAACTTAGGCCTTCGCAGCCAATGTAGTATCAAAATGGAGTCCAATGCATCTAATGCAATATCTGTATTGGTTTCTGAATGCCTGTAGTGTATTGTATGTCCTGATCAGCATCTCTCAATCGTGCCCCCTGACACTTTGCACCTGGCTTGGCTGCCCCCTTTGCACCACCTTAGCTACACCTCTGCCCAGATTATATGTATATTCAGTTACCAACAGCAATGGATAAAATGTCAGTGTACTTAGTACATTCCCCTATTGAGCAATGGATGTTGCATTATGTAGTCCCAATCTAAAGGGTGATATTTAGTCACTGTATAAAGTATCTCTGGGATGGAATTTAACAGTGATAAAGCTGTGTTAAGGCAGGATCCCAGAGATGCCTTGTTTAAACAATGAGCTTGAAATATTGAAACATGCAGAGTTTATTAGTTACTATTTTCCGCCAGATAAAATGCATGTTCATCATTTTGGCAGTTATCAGTAGTTTTGGACCATACCCGTAGAATATATTTAGCTTTGAATCCCATATCGTTAACTATGTCAATCTAACTGAATACTTCGGACCTGAATTGTGATCAGTAAGACGTACAGCTCTGTTGTGACATTTTAGTGGTAAGTTTAAGAAATTCTGCTGAAACATTAAAGCTGTTAATGAGTAACTAGTCTTTTGTATTGTGTTCTGTATTGACAAATACGTAATGGATTTCACAACACTTTGAGTTGATTCATTTTTAAATGTCTGTCTTGCTGCTTAGAACCACTCTGATTATTCAGAAGTTAGCTATGGCTGATAAGCATTTGCAGTGCTGTAAATGCTTAAGACTGACTGTTTTTTATTGAATAAACTGAATTGTTAGCAAAGATATTATAGGACACTAGGCAGCAGCTGTCATGCAGAGAGATTTGACCTGTAATTTTCTGGGAACCAACGCCATTTATTGATGTACACCTAATGAGTATGCTGTTTTTATTTATATATTTTGTCCTGAGTTATGATTTTCAATATTTTGGAGTGGTTGTGGCAGCTGACTGCATTATCTGTTCTGATCTTTCTTCAAATTACAACTACTGGCAAGATATCGGGGTTAACAGCCACTAGAAGCACCCTGTTGATACATTCTTTTTCTGTCTTGCTGCTTTAAGTAGTTGCTCTGAGCTGCAATGAGCTATTCTCCTGGGGAGATGGCTTGTGCCATTCATTCCTGTCAGACACATTTCAGACCAATTTGAGCTGATTTTCTTTTTTATATTTAGGAGTAAAAAACTGAGCCCTTTAGTTAGGGGACTGATATACTCCTTTTAGACGGTGCGTTGTACTCAACAGTCTGAATCTTTTCTCAGTAATTGAGTATAATGTGTTCAGAGATATGTGACTAACATTTTGTCAGATGCTGTTACAGAGAATGCAGTGACACTTTGTTAAAGCTGAAACTTTGTCTGCTGTTATAGATGGATGTATTACATTTATTGTCTCTGACATTTGATTCTTTTTGAGCTATAATGTGGCAAAATTTGTAACCCTAATTTCTATCCAGGTATGATAATCTGTGTTATTGAACATATTATATAAATAAAGCAAGTAATCTGCATTTTGGTTTTCATTGTATTTATTTTATTGTGTAATAAATCTCCAGTATGTCATTATTGCTCCCCAATTAGCTACTATATTTATAAAGTTTTTGTATTTAGAGTACACCATCTCTAGTTTTGTGTAGTAGTGCTGGGTTAATGTTGGTAGCTACACAAACCAAATTAAGAGTTTAGAGACTAAGCAACAGGACATAAAAACAACTTTTAGAAGACTGTGACAACAGGAGAGATGTGAAATAATGATCTTTAGTGGTGGGGTGTATTGAACATAATAAAGATCAGGATTTATAGTAACTAGCCACACAACAGTGGCGTGCTACAGCATAGGGGATTCATTGTAAATTAACTGACATTACTGTCATCACACCAACAGCAGCAGTGGTGCAGCGGTAGCATTGTTGCGTCACAGCAAGAGGTTCTCCCGTTCGATTCTTGACTGGAGCGCCTTCTGTGTGGAGTCTGCATGTCCTCCCCGCAGTCGAATGGCGTTTGAAAGACATGCGTGAATGGGCGTGCCTTCATTGAAGGTTGGGCGTCGAGCTGGCACCTCGGCACCATAAAACTCTACTGCCAATTATTAGCGGACTGGAGTTCAGGGAAAAGCCGAAAGAAGAACTGTCATCACACCAACAAACACTGAAAGACTAAAATTGACACAACAAATCTATTTTTATCAACAGTATGAACAGTTGTGACCAGTGCCATGGCATAGAGAGATAAAGCCCTGACTACAGTCCAGGCAACCTTAGCTGTTTCAGTAGCTGGCACAGTGAGGATGGGCATGCCCAACCTGGAGGGTGTGGACCTTGCAGGTGATCTTTGAAGGATGGGGACACTGGGGCCACAGTTGCCTCTTGGAAAGTGGGCAGTGGCTGAATCACTGTGGAGATAGGACAGTACTCCAGCACACCCCATTTGCACGTCTATCCCCAGGCATTATGGCTGCGTGCAAGGGGGATGAATTTACACAGTGCAAAAAATCCAGACTTGGCAACAGTATGAACCTGCCTTGGGGAACATCATGCTCCTTACTGGCCGTGAGTGGGTTGAAGAAAGTCTAGTATGTGACGTTTTGGGTTCTGCAGATCCAGTAAATGAATTGAGGCTCCAGGGAGCAGCTGATGGTCACCTGAGGAGTGGACCAAAAAATAAATAAGAGTATAAACAAATGTGACTAGGACTAATTTAAAACCTTCTTCTCAAGCATTAACTTTAACTGGTAACACTAATAAAAACATTTCTTTGCAGGTGCAAGAACAACTGCATACTACACCTCTACTTCTCTAAATATAGTAACTCTGAGATCCCATGTCCTTCCTTGAAGGTAAGGAAAAACTTCCTTATCACAGAGTTATAACAAAATCAAGTTGCAATATGTGATTAAACAAGGAGTCTACTTGATAAATATGTAAAATCCTGGTTCACCCAAATCCAGGTGTATACCCATGTATCCTTAAATATCATTCGTAAGTTAAAAATGCTAATGTTTGTATGCATTAAGAATTAAAAGGTCAAACCATTTTGTAAAAGCAGAGTGATTGTTATACTGAGAAAATGTTTTTCTTTATATTTCTGGATTAACAGTGAGAGAATAAAAGTAAAATTCATTTCATATGTTTATAATGTTTGTGACAAAAGACAGGCTGTAATATCAGAGTTTTTTTTCCTGGAACACAATTGTCTGTAAAAGTCATTTGATTTTCTTTTTATCATATTTTCTACAGTTTTACTATTGCTTAAGTTTTAACTGTCTCTGTAACATCCTGAGCTTCCTAATATCATGAAGGAAGTAATATTTTATGATTTTCAGTTTAGTCCTTTAGCCAAATACTTGTCTGTTGCATGATTTCCAAAAGTATGTCAGTGTGATGGGGATTACCACTTTACTCTTTTAAATGAGTGGATATGGCTTGTTTAGACACTGTGAACTGCAGATCTCTGAAGTACAAGCAAAAATTAAAGGCCTGTGGCTGACAAAGTTTGCTGATGATTGCAAACTGGGAGCAGTCATAGAATCTCCAAATGATGTCAACATCCTACAATGCAGTCTTACACAAACAAATGATTGGTGCCAAAGTCATGGCCTTAAACTCAATGCTCAAAAGTGTATTATCATCCCTTATGGTAATAGCAATGTTCCTGCTAACTACCTCATCAACAGCAACACCTTAAGTACGTAATCAGTGGTGAGAGACCTGGGCACACAGGTTGATAGCAACCTTACCTTTGACCACCATGTCTCCACAGTGGTAAGAAGAGCATTCTATATTGCTCATCTCATAAGTAAGGGTATTGCCTTCAGAAAAAAAGAAGTTATAACCTCTCTGTGCTCTTCCCTCATCAGGCCAATAATGGAGTGCAACGTCTCTTTTTGTATGTACCTTTCCAAGCACCTGTAGCAATTGGTGAGACCGCAGAGGTTCCTCACAAGGAAAATTCAAGGTCTTCAGCATCTGTCCTATGTGATTCATCTGAAATCACTGTCACTTTATTGTGTTTCATGCAGACTACTCAGAGACAATCTCTGCCTTGCATACAAGGCAATCTCTGACCCTGTTTTATTGGAAATGCTGCATATCCATAAGTCAAATGGTACACAGGTTACTAGCTCTAAAGACCTTAACCTGGCATGTGACATTAATAGAATCTGATGGAGAAACAGATTTGTCTCCCAGAGGTTACCACACCTTTGGAACAGACTCCCACTTCATGTCAAACAGAGGACCTCATTGGCCCTCTTCAAACGCAATCTGGACAATTGGATGGGTAACTGCAAATTAACCCCAGGAGTTCCACCTGTGCCCCTCTTGGACAGGAGCAGTAGATGCTGATCGTGGAAATAAGGGTAGAACTTGGCTAGGCTTGTAAGGGCACTAGGGCCATTAGTCTAGTAACTGCCTACGATCCTATAATCTCAGGCATGGTGTGTCAGGAAGAGTAAAAGATTCTTGTTCTTCCTGCAGATGGATTTTAATAAGAGCATGTTGGCACAATATAATGTCTCCATGTGCAAGGTAGATGTTTGCCATGAGCCTGTCAGGATGGTGAATTATCAACCTTGTTGGTTTGCAGTACCAGCATTGTTTAGCTACCTGCAATGACAGCACCCTGATCTGCTTCTAGCATAAGAGACAGAGGTAAAAGAAAGAGATGGGCATGTATTTTAATCCTTTTTATTCTTTTCCTGTTATGTTACCTGGCATAAATGTGTGCTGAGGTGTACATAATTAGTTTTACAGCACTGAAGTAGTTAGGGCTCAACATGGCAGGACGCAGCAGAAGGCAGGAACAAATCTATCAGCAGCAAGGAGTATATGCCATGTGTAGTACTTCACTGTAAACCTGCACCTGCAAGTGTACTAATATATTAACTTTTTCTCATTCTTCTGTAGGTGTAGTTGTAGTAGCGGCCATTGTGATTTCAGCCTGTGATAGTCAGTGCCTGTTTTGGTGTTGAGTGGTTACCAGTTCTGCCTCTCAGTAGAGGGTCAGAGATCCCCTGCTGAAGGTGACATTGAGGGATTGCTGTTGATTTCTTTAGCTACTTAGAATAAGGGTATAGGTTCCTTCTGGCAGTGGCATGGATGGGAATAAAGTGCTTTGGCAGCTGGATGCCACTCTTGGCACCATGGAGCTTATTTTGGTGCAGCTTGTCAAGTAACGGTACTACAGGCCCCAACCTTCAGCCCACTGCGGGCACAATGTGCCCATAGCAACATCCACATAGGTGTTGAATGGATGTGTGGCCACTATGCTATTCTCATCCAGGTCTTCCCTCCTTTGTGTCTTTCCCCATACATTGTGTGTTGTTTAACCCTCTCCATCTATCTACCCTCTGCCTGTCTGTGTCCACTCATTGTTGTTCCAATCTTTTGTGTATATACTGCCTGATGCCCTTTTTGTCCCCGTCTGTGTTTTATGTTTGTCTGTCCCTTCTACATTCCCATCCACCACTGTTTCATCCACAAACAAGTCCGTGCTAATTTCCTCACCTGTCCTTCTTTTGTATAAATTACAAATCGAATTCTCTCCCAAAAAAAAAAATGCTGTTACTTTCTTCCTCCACCATCATCTATCATACCCTATGCTTAATATGTTTACCCTTGTGTGTTTTCCACTGCTTGCTCTTCCTCCCCTTTCTTGCTTTCCCGTTTCCTTCATTTCTTCCCCAGTTATACAGTGAACTGGGGTTGCACTTTCTTGTACTGACTTTCATTGTACTGTCTGTAACATCATGAGTGGTGGCTTTGAGGTATTTCATTATGTTTTTGAGCAATAATTTATTCTTTCTCATTAGTGTGCTTGGCAGTGACCTTCATCACATTTTTCATGCTTTTTTGTAATGCTTTGAATCTGCCTGCTGCTGCTCTTCCTCATAATATGGCAAAGACTCTTTTACTTTGCAGTCATTTTCTCAGTATGTTGGTGTTAGGCAAGCCCTAGTACATATCTGATTTCCTCTGGGCTGTGTTGCACTTCAGGCTATGTGATATCTGATATTTAGCGCTGTGCAGACATACAGTCTTTATCTATGAATCGCAAGCCTTAGTGTGTATTTCTGTGGCAATTCCATCTCTTTATGGACATAAACAGGCCTGAGGCTGCTCAGAGGAGACAGTAGAAGTAATGCACTGCCACACTAGAATTGAAGCATACATAAAACATAAGAAGATATGTATACCTTTCTGATTTCCTGTACTTACTAGAAAATACGGGATTTTGAACTAAATTTGTAGGGTGTCACAAAACTCTGCATGACCCCTTTAATTATGATTTTTTTTTTCATTTTGACCCTTGCCTGCATACCATAATCTACCACATTGTCAGTCTGCTGTCACAGCATCAGTAAAGTCACTGCAAACAATGAGAGGTGACTAAGGTTAGCAAGCAAAGGCCTTTTGTAAAAGCAGGACAGTAGTGGTGTCCTTGTCAACAACTGTGCACAGTTTTTAGTCTTTTTTAACAGTAAAGTTACCATAGGTTGTGTGGTCAAGAATCAACAATCCATAATATCTTTGTAATGCATGGAGTGCGCTGATTGCGCTCCGATATTTAGAAAAAGACAAACCAGTTAAGCACCAAAGTGGTGAGAGACCTGACCTTAACAAAGCACCCCCTACTAAATTTGTTAAGGTTGGGTCCCATGCTAAGCAGTAAAATCTGCCAGTACTGTCCACTAGATTACAGCAGCAGAAAAAAAGATTTGTTTCTGTCTGCTGTCCATATAGATAATGTGCCCTTAACTTTCTGTTATAAGCATAAAACTTGGCTTTATTAACAGGAAGTGTGTTCCTCTGCATTTTCTAAAGGATTGAAGTTTGAAACTTAAATGTGTGTCATTATTTAGTGACTTCAGTCCTCAGTGCTTTCTCTGAAAACCACAAATTTTAAGACCAAAAATATGAAACAATAATCTGGACGTACTGCAAATATCTGGAGATTTGAGAGGTATGAAAGGCGAGTGTAAATGTGAGGGATTGTGTTACACTGCTTTTCTGACACAAGTCACTAAGTTTTTTATGGCTTTAAAAGCCAGTAAAACACTTAGCATTTTTATCTTTTTTAGTGTAACTTGTAGTACATGGAATAGATAAAACTTCATGCAGTTTGAAGAGTTATGTTCAAGTCTGCAATCCTAACCTTCAAGTGTGTATTGTCAACATGGATGTGTGAAGATTCACCTCTTGAGCTTCTCTCTCAAGGTGAACTTCTTGGCATCCATGTCTTGAACACATAGTAAGATTAGTATGGTTAGGCTCAGCGAACCAGTCGTAATCCTCTGCGTTAGGTTTGTATATGTGATCACAAACTCCCAGCACTCAGAGTAAAATACCAGTATTTTATTATAATGCACTGAAAAAACACCCTTTCGTTCATGTTGGTAACAGTCAGAGATGCAGTCATTTTACTGTTTGTTCTGTGCCTGTTACCGACAAGAATGAAGTAACTTCTTTTATGCAGCGGACTATAATTTTGTGTTAGTCTTTTATATATTGGGGAGTTAGTGATGCACGGATCTTTATTTTAAGCATATTATAATACAATACTGATATTTTGCACCAAGTACTAGGTATTTACGATTGGGAGTGCATGGAAACCAAAACTCGTATAATGTTCCCCAATGGTCATGCTTTAGTTATACCTCTCAAATTCTTTGCAGAAAAAGTATGGACAAAGGCAAAAATAATAGGGGGAAGGTCCAAAATCCAGGATAACATCTAAATGTTACTCTAATCCACCTAAAGTTAATAGAACAACAGGTTTTGAATCAAAATGCGTTGTTTGAACAGTAAGAAGTAGGAAAGCTTAATGTCAGTGATTTTAGTAGAAATTCAAAAATGTTGAGGGGCAAGGCAACAGTATGAGGTAAAATCAGAGACATTCTGAAAAATTCTGGATAGTTAAGACTTTAGTGGTTTTCCAGTGTAAAAGGCTATGTCTGCTTTTACTATTGGCATATAAAATAGTTGGTGGCTACATGCTGTAGAATAATAGTGTTTGACTTTGTAATGATGTCATAATGCATTCCTCCGCTATCATGCAGTCCAAATTTTACATGATGGATCTGCTGTTTCAATTGTATTATTAGACAGATTTGTAGGTTGTTGATCAATGTCATTTTTTTTCATTTTTTTCTACAAGGAGTGCATTGTATTGCTGTGAATAGCCACAAAACTTTTTTAAAATATCCCATGTATTTGCTTTAGTGTACTTATTAGAAATTCCTACTGTGTGTTCTTTGCTTCTGGCTTCATAGACTTTGTGAGCTTTCTGCCTGGTGGAGTTCTTCAATTTAGAACCTTTTGCTCTTCCATCTGATTCTTTTATGAAGTTTGGACTGAGCAAACTTGTAACATTAAATATATGAATATATCATATATATCTGTTTATCTATACACATATATATATATATATATATATATATATATATATATATATATATATATATATATATATATATATATATATATATATGGGTCTACCTGACAACACGGACGCACTACAACACCGACAACAAAATCACTGACACCACATAACCGAAAGTTCACAAACATGAAACCTCACATGCCCGACACACCACAATCCCGACAATCAACAAACAAAACAAATCCCCTGTCCAAAATGCACACACACAACACAAGCACACCAAAATCCTTACAAACCCACACTAAACCTTACATACACAACTATCTATAACCTTAAGCCAAACCCTAACGTCCGTCACTATCGCACACTCACCTAACCTGCGCCCTAACCCTAACTCACTTAACCCGCCCCTAACCCTAAAGACTGTCACTATCGCACACTCACCTAACCCGCGCCCTAACCCTAACTCACTTAACCCGCTCCTAACCCTAAAGACTGTCAATATCGCACACTTACCTTACTCGCACCCTAACCCTAACGTCCGTCACTACCGCATACTTACACAGCCTTTTCACATGTCGGTGTTCTCAGCGTCTGGGTTTTCATCCGTCGGTCATCTCAGTTTTCGATCTTCTGGTGTCGGTGTTCTCATTGTCGGCGTTGTCAGGTAGACCCATATATATATATATATATATATATATATATATATATATATATGTAATACACATATATCACTTATCACCACTTGGCGTCCAGATACTGGCAAAAACTTTATCTGTCCCCATAGTGCCTTTTTTTAGGCTGTGTCAAGTTGTTAAACCTTCCAATATAACCAAAATCACTTACAACTACCCAAAAGTAGTGCTGCTCAACTTTAGGAGTTTAAATAAAAAACTCCACTCCCTGGAAGCACTCCTTACCCTGGAGAATGCAGATATATGCGCAGTCACAGAAACATGGTTCAGAACCATGGAAGGCACCCTGGCTATCAAATGCTAGAATGCCTCTCATACATTTTGATCCCCTCAGCTCAGGATAAAACAAAGGGAGGAGTTGTCTCAGTGTTCATACAGGACAAGTACACTACTAGACTGGTCCAACAACATGACTCACTTGAGCTACTCCATGCTCAAGTGAGTCATGTTGTTGGACCAGTCTAGTAGTGTACTTGTCCAACAACATGACTCACGTGAGCTACTCCATGCTCAACTAACCATAGATGTGACACCGTAGCATGCCCTTGCTACCCACAGATCCACTAACATGAGTCTGGAAAACCACACCTCCTACCTAAACCTACTGGAATCTCAACACTCAGCTGAACACCATACGTATGGGTGACTTCACCTACCCCTCCATAAACTGGGAGGCTTATATGACCCATAATTCACTTGCTGAGAAGTTTTTGGACTTTGTCAATGCAAATGCCCTGGAGCAACTAATTAGCTCCCCAACTAGAATTACAAATATTTTAAGCCTAATACTCATGAACATGGGGGTATGCTGCTCCCGCCCTTGCACTAAACTCCTCCTTAGTAAGATCTGACCACAAAACGATCTCCTTTAATACTAAAACTAACCTAGAACCCCATCAAACTCCATACCTGTTAAAAACGTTGCTGAGGCTATTACCTCTAAGTGCTAGTTTATTAAACTTCCATCCCCCTCCAAACCCAGATGACACTGAGACCTACTCTGAGCTGTACACAAAAGCACAATACAACCACATGCATAGCTGCATAAGGGAGGTAGTACCTGTCCAAGTCAAACCTATGATTACTGGCAAAAATAAACCATCATGGTGGACCCCTAGCATAAACAAGCTATTCAACAAAAGGAAAATCCTCTCCAAAGCCAAGGAGGAACAGACAAATCATTGCAAAACGACACTCACCAGTCTAAACAAACAAATTAGAGAGCTGGTCCAAACAAACAAATTAGAGAGCTGGTCCAATCTGCCAAAGTAAATTATGAGGCAAAGATATCCATAAGGCTTTTTTAATCATGTCTGTAAGTTCAATAAAAATGCTTATCAATGTGCCGAGTTAATCATGAATGGTAACACTTACACCCAACCTGAAACTGTTTCAAACGTGCTGGCTGACAAGATCAGTTCATACTTCTCCCCCAACTCCTCCTACCACACCCAAAGAAATACCTGCAACCACTTCCCTACCAGTCATTACAAGGGAACAGGGAACAGGTCCTTACCACACTCGCTAAAGCCAAAAACACAGCCTCCATGGCTCCCGACAACATTCCGGGGTGAGTCTTAATTAGCTTAAAATAGAATCTTTTAGGGCCACTAGAAACCGTCTTTAACAACAGCCTCTGGATGGGCTTTGTCCAGCAGAATGCAGGACTGCAACAGTCATCCCTCTGCAAAAGTGGGGCCCATCAACTGATATAGGGAATTACGCACAAGTTTGACCAGTGTTATCTGCAAGGCCATGGAGAGAATTATTATGGACCTGATCAATAATGACATAGGAACCCTCCAAAAACTGGACCAAACTCAATTTGGCTTTGTCAAAGGGAGGTCTTTCCTACTCAATCTGGTGGACTTTGAGAAAGTCACCAGGGCCATGGATGAAGATAAAATGGTACACACCGCTTATCTGGACCTGGTTAAAGCTTTCGACACAATCCCCCATTCAGGGATCATAGATAAACTTACTGAGTTAGGCATAAACCCCTACATCATCAGATGGATAGCCAGCTGGCTCACTGACAGGACACATGTTTTCCAGCTAGGTGAATTCACTTCTGATGAGAAACTTTTTACTAGCGGTGCCCCACAGGGCTCAGTATTGGGACTCCTCCTGTTTGGTATATACTTCTTTGTAGTGAGGGCCAATGTTGGGAACCTCTGACTCACCAAGTTCGCTGACTACTCTAAGC
The DNA here is from genome assembly GCF_019279795.1 of Protopterus annectens. Taxonomy (NCBI): domain Eukaryota; kingdom Metazoa; phylum Chordata; order Ceratodontiformes; family Protopteridae; genus Protopterus; species Protopterus annectens. The sequence continues at coordinate 1,084,820,417 of NC_056743.1, read as the reverse complement.
TGGGAGCAATCATTGAACCCCCAAATGATGTTGGCATGCTACAAACAGACCTAAAAATGACAAACGACTAGTGCCAAAACCACGGTTTGAGACTAAATGCTAAAAATGCATAATCATACCCAATGGCAAATAAGAAATCCCTGCAAATTATAATCTTGATAGCATCATCATCATCTTCTTTCGACTGTTCCCATTAGGGGTCGCCACAGCGGATCATCTGTTTCCATTTCTTCCTGTCCTCTGCATCTTGCTCTGTCACACCAACAACCTGCATGTCCTCTCTCACCACATCCATAAACCTTATCTTAGGCCTTCCTCTTTTCTTGTTACCTGATAGCTTCATCATTAGCATCTTTTTCCCAATATACTCATCAGCACACCCCTAAAAGTAGACCCTGTGGTGAGGGACCTAGGAATACAGATAGATGGTAATCTAAGCTTTGAACATCAGGTCGCTACAATAGCGAGGAAATCCTTCTATATTGCTCAACTTATAAGTAAAAGCATGGCATGAAGATCAAAGAAAGTCACAGTGCCATTGTAGATGGCCCTTATCAGGCCCATAATAGAGCTACCTTCTGCATGTAACTAACCAGGTACTTACACCAATTAGAGCGGCCCCAGGTTTCTTACTAAAAAAAATACAAAGCATAAGACAAATGTCTTATGAGATGGAGTAAAGGGATAAGGTTTTAGTTGGGTCTGCATGTTGTTTATTGGGAGGGACTTATGCCTTATGCTTGATCAGACATTCTCTGATCAAGACCTGATGAAAATGTTACATATTCACGAGAAAAATTGTACAAGGGTAACACATTCCATGGGCCTGAACCTTATTTCTGACTCTAACAGAACTTTCTAGAGAGACAAATTCATATCCCAAAGGCTGTAGGTTCATAAAACAAAGCACGTCTCTCACTCCCTTCAAAAATAATTTGGATAAATGGATAGGGAACCATAAATTCACTCCTGGGGTGCTTCCCATGTCCCTTATGGATTGAAGCAGTCTGTAAAATAACTCAGAGTGCCAATACCCAAAAACCCACTACCCTGATACTACCTCATCCCATATCTAGGGAATTAAGATATAATACTGTCATATTCTGGGTATTATTGGCTAGATTTGTAAAAGCTCTAATCACCTTTGAACATAAGTATATATACATACAGTATTGTCTATAACTCATCACTGCAGTTTGTTAGAAGCCCTCCTTAAAACTGCCCCTGTAACTTGGAATCTGGCTCTTAATTTTGCTGGATATCTGAAACTGGTTTGCCAACATGAAGGTTTCCTTATATAGAAGGACAACTGCTTGACTGTAGTGCTACCTTCTCTTCCTCTTGACTAAGCATAAAAGTAGTTAGACAGAAAATAAAGAAGTGCTTAAATCCCATTCTGTACACTAAGCATCGTATAAAGTGTTAGAGGAAGGTTTCTCAATGATATTTAATGCAATGGGTAATACATTTCTGATGACTCACCACTTCTGCATTGTCATGTTCATGTGGTAAACACAAGGACTAGGAGTTTACTCCATAAAATTAAAATTAGTATAAAAATGGGATACACCAAATTGTGGGGTTTGTCATATTCTTGCTCATTTTTAGGGATGAGTATAGACCTGTAGTATTGTTTTGTCATCTACCTCATAGTAAATATACTTATATTTTGCATTGTTTTGTCATTCTCTGTTTTTAAACTTGTATTTCTGAGTGGTGGTATGATATCTCACAATCCTATTGAAGTGGGTGTGGTTATGCTGTTAGCCATGCATTTTTATGCTAATTAGTTATGCATATTTTGGCCAGAGGAGGTACTGGATGACTAAAGGAACAGCAAGATTAAAAGTTACAGAATTCCAAGAAAGTATGGCAGAGGTTGTTGATGATATAAGACACAAGTCATCCATGGGCTCAAAAAAGCTGCTAGCTGTATGAAATCTAGGTTTTTCCATAAGTTATCTTCAGTTTGTGTCACTTAATGGAGAACATTACTCAAGTTGTTCTGATTTTTTATTTAAATTCTAAAAAATAAGTGCGTTAAGCAATGCTGTCCTTTAAAGATCTCGCTTAGATTTCCCAGAGCTGCTAGAATTCCTGCCTTACCTTAGAGGAGTTTCATTATATGACTATATACTGTGGTATTTTTCTGAGCTGTGATAACATAAGGAAAACATTACATTTCTATCCCCCAGTACAGATTAGAATTTTAGTGATATTCCTAAACTACTCTCCCGTAGTAGTCTCCATTCACAGCTGTTGTCATTCAGACAACAACAGAAGCAAAAGTACCCATCTAATAGTAAGCAGTTGGAATTCCCTGTGTCTGTATCCTATGCCAGATAGTTTATAATGAAATTTGCTTGGTGCCAACCTCATTATCTATGTCAGGGTTACCGGCCTACAGAACCCTACCATAAAATCCTGCCACCCACCTATATTTCTCTGTGTGATGCTGTTCTAATGGTGGTACCAGGAATTGAATGGTGTCTGTTCACTGCAAGTATGTAACTCTTGAGGCTTGTTGAACTCAGAGAATGGCTGTTTGCTCTGAGCATGTTTTCCAGGCCATCTTGGATTGGAAAGGGCCTTTCTGCACTGCAGTGAGAGGATTGTGCTGACTGGAATCTGTCTGGTGAAGGGCGGTTGATCTCGGGCTTGGAATAAGCATCCTCATTGGACTTTTTGAACCTTTTTAAAGTTTTTAGCTTCTGGTATTTAAGCCCTGCATTTGATCAGGTTTCTTCTTGTTTGTGCATCGCTCATCGCTGCCCAACTGTGCACCATAGCCGGACAGATTAATTCAACAGTTTTTCCCTTAGTTACAGATGTAGGACATTAGTGTAGCCCTCATCCTTAGTACTTTCTAGTCAAAGAAATACTGCTAGTGAGATGAAACCTATTAAACTACCAAAAAAAAAACAGGCAGAAATATCTATCCACTGAGCTCCTCATTGATCAATCCTGAAGAAACCCCCCCCCCACCCTGACAACAGTTTTTTTTACCTAGCATTATGGACAGTTGGACCACCCTTGTTTCTCCTGCCAACTTTGTTGACTTGGGTCTCTTGAGACAGTGTAGCAATTGCCTCACATACAATGACAACCCTGTACTAATAACTCACTCTAGTACAGAGTGTGAGAGATGTATCTGCACTAAGAATCTTGAATTCATGCTCTCTCAGACTCAAAACAGTAACACAGAAGAGGGTGTCAACCAACCTACCACTACATATGCACATAGTACCACTACTCTTACAAATAGTATGCGTCCAACACAAATATCAACATATGTGGAGGTTCTCTCAAAACACCTACCAGGACACCAGAGACCTCCAAAACACAACACAAGACTGCTACAACTAACACAGTTCCCACAGCACCCATGACACATAGCAACACCAGTGTCTTACCTACCAAGCCCGTAAGGCGTAACACTCAAAAAATTTATTTTCTAGTTTTTAGAGACTCAGTAGAGAGACACACGGATGTCTTACTGCCCAAATTAGACAAGGAGAAAGTCACAGTCAGCTGCCTGTCTGGTGCCAGGATACATCAGATCGCACATGCACTCAGGTCTCTCAGCAACAAGAACCATTATGACCAGCATAGTTCATGTTGGAATGAACGACCTGAGACATACCTCACTGGGCTATATGAAGAGAGAGACATGATTGAGCTTTCTGAGTACGTGTCCCAGGCATGTATGTCCCTAGCCTTGAGTAGCATACAACCCTCACCTAGAATGATGCCACAGTATAAACAAAAAAATGATTGATTTCAATAATTGACTTAGTTTTTGGTGTCATTCAAAGGGGATCGTGTTCCTGTCAGCCTGGGAAGCCATGGTCGACAAACCTCACTGCTTTGCCAGAGACTGTTTGCATCTGATACCTCTAGGCTTTCGGCTGCTGGCAAAGGCTCTTGCCTCTCCACAGTGCCTTTTTTAGGCAAGGTCTCAAACTCAATGCTCCCGACAGGGAAATTTATCTTGTATCTGTTCTTAGTGACCTTGTTCTTTCTTATAACTATTTTATGTCCTATAATGACTTCTTTTTACAGAAAGTGGGAGTGGCAATGGGATCTCCTTGTGGTGGACGTATAGCCAACCTAGTTACGGCATACTGGGAATCTGAATTTGTATTTTCCAATAACAACCACTACCTCGACAAGTTCATTTATTATACTAGATTTCTTGATGATATTTTTATTTTGATCAATGCGAACGTAGACATAAGTAAATCGATTTTACAATACTTTAACAACACTACTAATTTTTAGAGTTTACACACTCATTTGGGACTGATAGCATTGCCTATCTCGATGTATTCTTAAGTAAGAATTATGAGTACAATTGTTATACTGCAAGGATATTTCGTAAAAAAACTTACTCAAATACTTTTTTACATTTCACTAGCTGTCACCCTTTTTCTCAGAAAAAGTCGGTCATCAAAGGCCAATTAGTAAGAGCTGCCAGGATGGTCAGCTTGGACGACGACTTTAATGTGTTGTGCTCAAAAACATGTTCTTATCACGAGGCTATCCTGAGGTTTTCTTGGATAATTAATACAGGAAATTACAGATAAAAGAAGTCAGAATATTTATCAACCACTACTCCCAGTTAGTAACACCACGAACCCAGGTGCCGCTAATTGTGTGACTGATCTTAATGATAGTAGTACACACGAATCAGAGGGAACTACAACTACCTGTACAAATAATACAAATACAAATTATTTTATTTCAACATTCACTACGGGAAGCAACACTTGTATTGATATACTTGATAAGAATTGGGAATTGTTTAAAATGTACCCCATAATTTTCGAAAAACTAGGTGATAGACCAAAAGTCGCCTTTAGGAAAGGGAAGAACATCAAATCTGTATTGGAAGGTAGTAAATCTCTAGTAGTTCGTAATGCAGGTATGTCGAAGTGTCAAAATTGTAATTATTGTAGATACGTGGAAGAAGCAACTTGTTTTGAGTTAAATGGTATTTCCTATAAATTAAAACACAAATTCAGCTGTAATTCCACCTTCGTCATCTATTTAGCTAGATGTACATCATGTTCGGTCTTCTATATTGGCAATACTGAAAGAAGACTTAGGGATTGAATATATGATCACCTATATGCCATGAAAAAGTCCAAACTTGATAACGCTCTAGCTAAACACACTTCTGTTTTTAATGACCACACATTTAAGTTCTTAGTCATAGATCAGGTTAGTTGTGACAATAGAGGGGGACCTAGACCTTTCAAGTTGGAAGAAGCTGAGTTGATTTGGCAAGTTAGACTAAATGCGTATAGCTATCCAGGACTTTTCAAGTTTATTAAAATTGAACAGTCTTAAGAGATGACTTTTTAGACTCTAGCTCTAGTAATATGTACCCTTTATCGACTACAACTAATACCTTTCATTGATTTATAATTAATTTTTACAGGCGAGTTGATTTTATTTATTAATTAGTTTTTACAAATATATATTTATAAGTAACTTTACAAGTATTATAATGTTATATACCAATGCTCGATCAATTTATTATATAATGTCAATGTTTTTTATAATTAATTGTTAAATAATTGTTTATTTCATGTATTATTGTTAGGTATTACACATTCCCATACACAATGTTAAATGAATTGGGAATGTTTCTTTAAATTGATTGTGGAGGTTGTTCAGCATTTTACGTAGTAATTGGCTCCTAATTTAAAACATTTTTTTAAATACTTCACTGAAGTTCACCTACTGTCATTTCTGAGGAAGTCAGCTATTAATGCTGACGAAAAAGCGCTTTAAAATACTTGTTAAATAAATGTTTTTTGGCTGCTATTGCACCCGTTTTTCATTTTTATAAGGTCTCAAACTCACCAACGTGAAATTTGATAATCATAACAAAATAAGGGTCATGCTAAATGCTACGAGCTTAAACAAAAACTACACACCCTGGAAGCACTTCTATCACTGGAAGATGTAGGTGTCTGTGCAGTCACAGAAACCTGGTTCAAGGCCTCAGAGAGTGCCCTTGCTTTGCAAGGCTACAATGCCTTCCACACCTTCATACTGCAAAATGAACATGTGAGATAAATTCACCTTCCGTCTAGTTAGACTGGACAACTCCATGGAGTTACTCTAAGTTCAGGTTATTGTTTGTAAGACCCCCATTCAGGTCTTAGCCAGTTATAGATCCCCCTCCATGGATCATGATACACATGAAACCTACTTGACCAAACTGGAGACAATCCAAATATTACCAAACACTCTGGTTATGGGGGATTTCAGTTATCCCAACAACTGGAAACCTACTCTAACTCAAATGCCCTGGAACAAATTGTTCACACCCCAACAAAAGGAATAAGCATACTAGATCTGGCCTCACTAACATGTCAAATGGATGCACTACTGCAACTGTTGGATCCTCAGTTAAATCTGAGCACAAGTCGGTCACCTTTGAGCTGACACTAACACCAGAACTCACAAAGGACGAAATAAGACTAAAAATCTTCACAAAGGCAAACTATACCACTCTGGAACAGACTACCTATCTATGTCAAACAGAGCTCCTCATTAGCACTCTTCAAGAAGAATCTTGATGATTGGATGGGAAATGGGAAATTCACCCCGTGGATCACTTCTGTGGCTCTGCTCAACAGGGGCACAGGAAAATAATTTTCTTGGGTGGCGAAAGCCAGGGTACATTTTTTGGCTAGGCTTGTATGGGCCCTAGGGCCAGTAGCCTAGTACCTACCTATGAACCTATGAATTATAAATACATTCTGAGGCCAACCCCCAGCTGGAAGTGGTAACTACACCAAAGTTTACACTAAAGCCCTGTACAATCACTTGCATAAGTGTATAGACTGGGCTGTAGCAGAAAGAATCAAAGCCAGAGCCCCAAGTAAAAACAAGCTGCCATGGTGGACATCCAGCATCAACAAGCTTTACAATAAATGCAGAAAGTTGCTATTCATGAAAACAAAGACGAAACTCCAACAGTGGAAAAGCACGCTTCTCAGCCTCAACAGGCAAATAAGACAAACTGTCAAATCCTCTAAGGGGCTCTTTGAGAAAAACTTAGCTAGTACAGCCAAGGATAACCACAAGGCCTTTTACAGCTATATACGTAGCCTAAAAGGTAGGGGCCAAGCATGTGTAGAACTAGTGACCAATGGTATCTCACACACTGACCCCACGGAGATAGCAAACCTGCTAGTGGATAGGTTTGGTGAAATTTCACCCCATGTTCCCTCCAAACCTATCACAAACCTTGCCCCAACCCCCCCCCCACCCTACATATCTGAAGAACAAGTCATCAAAGCCTTGTCCAAGGCAAAAAACACAGCCTCTATGGGACCAGATGGCATTTCAGGCTGTCTTCTAAACAGGTTAAAACATGAACTAACATCACCATTATGTACCCTTTTAAGTCATAGTCTGGCCACAGGCTTTGTTTCTGCAGAATGGAGAACAGCAGGAGGTATTCCCCTCCAAAAAGGTGGCCTAACAACAAATCCGGGAAATTGCAGACCATTACCATTAAGGACCTCAGAAATAAAGACATAGGATACCTCCAAACCCTGGATCCTACCAAGTTCAGCTTCATCAAGGGCAGATCCTGCCTGTTAAATCTGGTAGATTTTTTCAAAATTGTGACCAGGGCCATTGATGAGGGCAAATCTGTGCACACAACGTGCCTCAGCTTGGCAAAGGCTTTCGACACAATCCCACACACAGGCATTACCAATAAATTTAGCAAACTGTAAAACCCTTTTTTGTAAGATGGGTTGCTAACTGACTTACAAACAGGACATACACTGACAAAATGGGCATCTCTGTCAAAGTTGGCTACTCCACATCAATCAGCAGACCTTTTACCAAGGGGATGCCACGGGGGCCAGTGGTGACCAAGAAGTTCAGGTCAAAACTAAGGGGTTGTGGCTGACCAAGTTTGCAGACAAATGCAAACTGGGTGCAATTATTGAATTCCCAAATGATGTCAAGTATACTCCAGGATGGTCTTACGCAGACCAATGACTGGTGTGTTAGACACAGTCTCAAACTGAATGCAGAGAAATGCATCATCATTCCCTTTGGCACAATGTCCCTTCACACTGTCAAATCAACAACAATACCCTTTGTACCCATGAACTGATAAGCGACTTGGGTTCACAAGTTGACTGTAACCTTAACTTCGACCACCATGTGTCTTCTGTAGTAAGGAAGGCTTTCTTTGTAGCACACTTGATTAGTAAAGGCATCGCCTTGAGAGCAAAAGAGGTTATACTCTATACTTGGCACTAATCCGACCCATAATTGAGTATAACTCCTGGTTTGGCAATGTACTATACAAAGCACCTGCAGCAATTGGAGAGACCTCAGAGGTTTGTAACAAAGAAGATCAAGGGACTCAAGCACATGCTGTACACAGACTGATTAAAGTTCCCGTTACTTTACTCTGTGTCATATAGACTTCTTAGGGGAGACTTATGCCTGGCTTACAGAACAATCTCAGATCCAAACCCAATGAACTTGCTGTATATCTGTAAATCAGATGGGACTAGGACCACCTGTTCCAGGGACCTAAATATGGTCTGCGACTTCAATAGGACATGCTGGAGGGACATATTTATCTCCCAATGACTGCCACATCTTTGGAATAGGCTACCTATTTATGTGAAACAGAGCACCTCTGTAAAACTTTTCAAAAGGAACCTGGACAAGTGGATGGGACACCATAAATTCTTACTCGGAATAGCACCTCCAACCCTCCTGGTCATGGGCAGTTCATTACTAAGTGCAGTCTTGGGTATTAACTAACATTTCTATGTTATTACATTGGGATGAAATGGCTAGGCTTGACATGACCATCGGGTCAATAGCCTAGTAATCTCCTATGATCTTGTTACAGAGGGCCATGTATTGAGGTCTTTGCTTATACATGCAGTGTTAGGGATAAGCTCCCCACATTACAAAAAAATAACAGTGAATTGCTTTGTGGTTGGCCAGTATCAGCTGAATGGGCATCATTGTTGTATTGGTAGCATTAAAAAAAATTTGGAAAATGCATATTCCTGTCTTCCTTCTTCACTCTGTATTAATTTTGTTATGTATTTATGTCTTTATGTTATAGATGTTTTGAATACTGAGTTATCCATTTGTGTTTTTGCTCAATTTCAGTGGAAGTCTGGGGAGAAAAGCTCCAAATAAACAAGTACTTAACAGAGAAACATTATGAACTTTTAGCAGGTACAAAGATGCAACTTTCTAAGGCTGCAGAACAGCTTCCATACTGTTAGATACAATTTTCTAAATGTACAATGAAGAAAAGCATAAATATTATGAAAGTTTAACATACAAAAGTGCTACACTTACTGAAGTCATGAATGAGCTACAGCATAAAATATGGGCCAGAATTCAAAGAAAGTGGTGCTGTAGCACAACTTGTCCTGCATCAATGTGCTGAGTTGAGCTGCTGTGCCATTTAGCGATTCATAATCATCCACATTCCCAGAAAGGTACAGTCTCATTACCTGGGAGTTACCATGATAGTAAATCGCCCCATTGAGCAGTTCATACAGCTATTCAGTGGAGAGAGAGCTTAAGAATTTTGGAGAGAGTCACTGACACTCCCCCCAAGGTGCGAGCCCTCCCACACACACACACACTCTGGGTCTATATTATATTGTCGACAGCTCACAATGTTGACTCTGAATTGTTCAACACCAAAATGTCGAACTACAAAAATAGCAAACGGCCAGTTGGCCAAACACCAACGGCACACATAGACAAATATATTTAAGTGGGTGGGTTAAGCCTCCCACACACCCCAACTGGGGGGCTGTGCCCCCCACACCCCCCCTAACTAAATATTCTAACTCGGAGAAAGGGCAGGTGTCAGAGAATGACTAACTGATTTCTTTCCCTTGGAAAGAAATCTGTTATTTGGCCATTCGCTATTTTTGTAGTTCGACATTTTGGTGTCAGACAATTCATAGTCGACATTGTGAGCTGTCAGCAATAAGATATAGACCCACACACTGTTACAAAAGGCATTCATGCACAGACGCTCATGAACCCACTTTCAAACTCTTCTAGTATTCATATACACAGGGTGATACACAGACATATACACACACACCCCAACAACTTACATTGGCAGGCTGTGTAGGGTACAGCAGCTCACCTTGGACAAAGTCCCACCATTGAAGCACATAGCTGTGCATGGCAAGACTGCCACTCTTGCTTACATTTTGATCCCTGCCCTGCCCAGCACTAACGTAGTAAGGTGTCTTTAAGTCCTGTGGTGTCACAAGTCTCCTAACAGTGTAATACACCAAGAAGTTCATTTACTTAGATCCAAACCATGAACTGCCAAATTTACATGCAGTTCCATGAGCTTTGCAGCCTAAAGTGCACAGTGGTGTGAAATAGTTTTACGAACTATGCAGGAGACCTTGTGCTCATCTTGCATACTTTGCAAGCTGACTGACTACTGTGCATCGGGTAATATTATGATTTGTTGGATTGTTTGCATTGTAGACTGAAAACTGATTATCCAAAGAAAAGTGAATTATAGTAAAGTAAGTTTATTCATTTTTTCTAACTTCAATAGAGAGCTGAGTTTAAGTGATTTTATATATTTACTTATATACTATCTACTACCTTTGGAGTGGTATGTACTAATCACATTGTACATAGTAATATCCTTCAGGGAAGTGGAAGGAGTAGTTTTACAACATAAATGCGCTAGCAGTTGCAGATAATTAGATGTAGAAAGTATGATTTTAGTTGCCTATTAAAGTTGGTTACATTGTTTATATGTGTGCTTCTTAACAGGAATTTGTATCACATTTTTTGTACAATTTATGAAAAGATTTTGAAAATTTCTTTTATCAATGCTTGCACACAACAGTAAATGATGTCATGCTACTTTGAGAGCTTTCAACTATTCTGATCTTACCGTTAACCAGTAAGTCAGTAGTGCTGGTAAGTTCCTTGCAGCTTCAGGATAGTTCCAGTAATAGTGACTCCCAAGGTTTCCAGAATACTTTGTTTCTATATCAGAGGTAACTCATTATATTTTTTCAATAAACATCTTTATTAAATTATCACATATGACATAGGCAATCTTGTATTTATATAAATGAAAAACAAACAAAATGACACCACTTTAGTTCCAAACATTATACATCACATATACCTTTGAAACAATTGTATTTGCAAACATTGTACATCACTTATAGTCTAGCCAATCATTGTCAGTTAAGCAGCATGTGGCTCATTCAAATCCTGCCTCTTAAACCTCATTCCTTCTTTGCATATATTGTTCCCACAGTTCCCATTTTTTTCCTATGTAGTTTGATCCTTCCCTTTTTTAAATATCCCAATTCCAGTTGTTTTATCTCTGTTACTATATTCACTGCTTCGAGTAAAGTTGGACTAGACTTTGATTTCCATTTTCTAGTAATTGATTTTTTTGGCAACCACCATAATTAGACTCGGCAAGGGTTTACTATGTCTAGGCAATTCCGATTCTGTATCATAGATCAAAAAAATCATTTCCCCAGTCAATCAAATCTTTTCACCCAGCATATCTAACAGAGTGGTCTGTAGGAAATCCCTAAAGTCTGCCAGCTCATTACACTCCCAAAAAATATGTTCCCAGCCACCTCTTTCTTGCTTGTCACATCTCCAACATTTAATATCAACCTAAGGAAAATTTCTTTGGAGTCTATTTGGGGTATAAAAATACCCATGTAAACACTTCCAGGCAAAGATCCTAAATCTTCTAGACTTTGTTGTATATGTGGGCGATATGCATATATCCCCCAGTGTCTCTTTGTGAATTGGTTATCCAATCTCTCTTCCCAATCCTTTCTAAGCTCCTCTTATTGATTCGTATAATTATCATACAATATTTTATCTGCTTTATTAATTATTCCTTTTTTAACAGCAGCCTCTGTTCTAGATTCTATTAAAAACTCTAGAAGTGCTGGTCTTTCATTTAGGACCCCCCCATTTCTTTCTCTTTGCCTATACTCTGATATCAATCCTTAATAGGGATGGCAATCTCTAATCCGCAGTCCAAATAAATTCTTGGCCTCCTCCCATTCTATTACCTTTCCACTTCTAGTTATTTGCTCCCAATACCTTGGTTCCATTGCCAGTTTGTTTTCTCCAGTAAATTCCAGCCCCCTCTTGCCTATTATCTGTATCCTAATCACAGTCATCCCTATCAGCAGAATCTCTTTTCTCCCTTCTTGTGCTGGTTTAGTTCTTAGAATACTCACTGCTATTTTATGAATATAAGAATCTGTATGATTTTTGTTCTCCTTAAGAGTCTGCATCCAAAATCCCAATGTCTCCTTATTTCTTGAGCTCCCTCCCTGTGTCATCATCATTTCTTTCCACTTTGAATTATAGTTTTCTGCTTGTGTCATGTACAAGAGCCATAACTGTGTTGGTGTAAAATGCCCCCTCAAATTGGGTAATCCTAGTCCACCTTGTTCTATTGGAAGAATCAACTTTACCCACTTGACCCTTGCTGTCTTCCCTTCCCAGATAAACATCCTTCAACTCTTTTAATTGCCATATACAGCTTCTCCTCTGGTTGATAAGAATATGGTTTACCTGTGTATAAGACTAAAGGGACTAAAAACATTTTAATTGCTTGTATGTTAGTATCCATATCCACATAACAAAGTTCCAGTTTCTCAATGTTTGTATTATCTTCTGTTTAGTCTCTTCCCACATATCCTTAGCTGCCACAACAGAGTCATTTAATCCATACTCCTAAAAACTTCATTTTATCCTGTCCCCATAAATATGGATACTATTGGACCAATTTGTGTGTGGGTACATAATTTATCACTATTGCCTTTGCTTTAGCTTCATTAATTTTGTATTCCAAGAAGATCTGAAACTTTCTACAAATGTCCCTTTTTGGTTTTGTCATGTATAAAATAATATCATCTTCAAATAGAGACAACTTTTCCTGGCTACCATACCAATTATATCCTTGAATTTCTTAGTCCATTATTTTTTTTCCAATCATTCTAAATATAATGCAAAGAACAAAGGGGAAAGCAAACAGCCCTGCCTTGTTCCTCTTCTCAAACATAAGTTATCAGAGAGGACCCCACCCACTTTAATTTTTGCCAACAATTCCTCATATATATTCCTAATCAATCTTATAATTGTATCAGGGAAAGCAAATGCTTCCATTGCCCTGCTCATGAAGTCCCAGTCTACTCTGTCAAATGCTTTCTCTGCATCAGGACCCACCAATAAAAGTAGTATTTTCTTACATTTTGCTTAACTCTGTATCATCAGTGTTCTGTTAATATTGTCAAATGTTTGCCTCACCTCCACAAAACCACACTGATCCATATCTATCAGTTTTGGTATCACTTTTGCCATTCTTTTAGCCATTATAGACATAAGCACAACAAGGGTTGGGAGGGTGGCCTAATGGTTAAGGTGTTTGCCTTACAAACACAAGGTGCAGGGTTTGAGTCTCACAAGGGATAATTGGCTAAGCTTAAAATGGCTTGCAAGAGCAGTTAGCTTAGTACTAACCTATGAACCTATGAATCATCATGATTTAGCATTGAAATGGGCCTGTATGAAGTTGGATCCAATGGAACTTTACCCTCTTTACGTATTACCGTTACCACCACCTTCTTCCAGGATGGTATTACTTCTCCTGCTCTTAAAATACTGCTAAACAAAACCTTCCCGATCTTTAGCAGTTTTTCCCCTCCTAGCTTCCAAATTTCCACAAGAATACCATCTATTCCTGTGAACGTTCCTGTAGATTAGTTATACATAGCCATTATCTCATTTCTTCCTGTCCTAATTGTTAGTAATTGAGCCTCATCTTCCTCTAACCTTGGCATATTTAATTTCTCCATAAACATTTCCATTTGTACCATTTCTTGATTTCCATATTTCTCTGCTTTATACAAACTTTCATAAAATTTCTGAAATATTTCTAATACTTCTCCAGGATCTCTTGTTATCTTTCTTGTTATAGGCTCCCTGAGCTTGGTAACAACCCTTTCCTCTTTCTGTTGCCTGAGTCGTTTTGCTAAAAATATTGTGCTGTATTATCAAAAAGCAGTTGCTTAACAGCAGTCATTCTAAATTCATGCATATTATTGAGATAATCCCTTATTTTCTGTTTAGCATTCTGCAGTTGCTCCTTTTCTTGTTCTGAGAGATTCCTCCTATTTTGCAATACTTTAAATAATTCTTGTTACTTTCTAACCATATCTCCCTTTTCTTTATTTCCACCCTTGTTTTAAACTCCACTTTAATTGTATCCCACTCCTTAGCTATATTTTCAGGGGAAAATTCTATATTCTGTAGTAGCTCCTGAATTAATTCCAAAACCCATTCCTTAAATTCCTCTCTTTTCAACTTATAGGTGGAAAAGTGCCACTGTCTCATTTTTATTTCATTACCTTGTGTTTTTATTTTAGTCATTATCGGCCTATGATCTGAAATAGTTATTGGGTTCATTTCAAGACCTTCAATTAAATGCGCATGTTCCTGTGAGATATAAAATATAATCTAGCCTAGCCCAGTTTTTGTATCTCGGTGAATAATCTGTAAATTCACTCTGGCCTCCTAGTACTGAATTCACATCTTCTATGCCAAACATATTCATAAATTTCTTCAAAAATCTACCCTCCCCTTTATATTTTCCCTTCTAGGCCCCCCAGACACATCTTCACTGTTGAAAATCAAATTCCAGTCTCCACCTATAAGTAATATTCCTTTTTAAAAGCTGATTATTTCTCCCAGAATCTTCTTAAGCTCCGTTATAGCAGTTTTAGATGGAATGTAAATGCATGCCAGTGTAATCATTCTCCCTAGCCAGTATCCCCTTAGTCCTATGTATCTTCTTTTGTTATCTTTCTTTCCTCTTCTATCACTATTGGAGCTCCTCTTGCAATTAATATAAGTACTCCTCTTTTCCTTTGCCCCTGATATTCCACTGAATAGCCATCCTGAAAACCCTTCTTTTTCAAATTCACATGCTTAGTTCTTTCCAGGTGTGTTTCCTATAGCATAGCTATTTTTATTCTACATTCTTTTAATATAGTTTGCTACTCTTTCTTTTCTATATATATCTGTAATACAATTCAGATTGAAAGACATTACAGAAAGCATCATTTTCTTATATAGTTATTATTACCACCTTTTATGTATAACTGCTTTTTTTAAATGTCTAATTCCAACTTTTGTGTTGCATGCATATACTGTTCAGCAGGTTGGTCTTTTATACAGTTGTTTCTTGTCATATCCATTTGCGTCTATGCCACATCTTGCATAACTTTTTGTTTTTTAAAAGCCCTCAAACAGAACAAACAACCCCCACAAAACCTATGAACTTAATAATAGCACATAAACTATGTACAACTTCAAATATTGAAGTTGTTGCTTCTTAATAAGAACAAAAGTTCTAAGTTGATAGCTACACAGACCGGCTAGAGCTAACCAAAAAGAAAGATTAGTCATGCTATGATGATGCATTGTACAGCCTGTGCTATTAATTACTGTTTGATTTTTGTCTGTCTTTTTAGCTCTCCCAGTTGAGAAAACACTTGAATATTTTCAGTAAACACTTTCTCCATGCCATTTCTCTTTATCAAATTGTTTTTTTTACTGACATGCAAGCCAGACACAAAACTGCAAAGGGTACTTGGTTTACCAGAAAAAAAAGCATTATAATATTCAGTATTCTTTTTCATTTATATGCTTTGTAATAAACATGTTACTTGATAACACCTAGGGCAGGGGCGGCTCATGGCATCGGGCTGCCAGACTGCAGCCCCCTCAAAATAAAAAATAGAAAGAAAAATGATGAAAAATAAAAAAAATGTATTTTTTTGAAATTCGCGGACTTCGCGCATGCGCAGTAGTCCCGACTACTGTCGGGTCTATGCGCATGCTCAAGGCAGTCCCCATAGGGGGACACAAGGAGACGTCTGTGCACTTTTAAAGTGCACAGACTCGCCAGGATTATGGAGGAGCATTAGGATCTCGTCGGGCAGGAGCATTAGGATCTCGCAGGTCTTTCAGTATTGCGCGGGAAGGATGTACGTTAGCTGGATATATTCAGGTAAGGTGCTTTTACAATGTTTATTTGTGTGTATGGTGCTTATGTTTTACTCTGTGTGTGTGTGTGTGTGTGTGTGTGTGTGTGTGTGTGAAAATTCCCCAGGTGCTTATGGTGGTGTGGTAGGGAATACCTCAGGCTTGAACCCAGTACCCTGTATGCAGGTGTTAAAGACTTGAGTTCCCTACCCACCACCATTTGTAAAAAAATTTCAGATTTTTGCCTCATATTCGATTTGATCTGTTCCTCATAATATCTGTGGTTTGTAAATGTTGCAATGCTTGATATTTGATGGTGTAGTAGTAGCATTGTTGCCTCACAGCTGCAGGTTTTTGGGTTTGATTCTTGGCTGGGGTTCCTTCTTTGTGGGGTCTGTATCTTCTCCCTGTGTTTGTGTGGGGTTGCTTTTGTGTCCTCCCATGTTACAAAGACATGTCTGCATTATTTCTTCCTGGGCCTCTGCTGAAAATTGTTTATTTGTTCCAAGTCAGACTGTCCTGATTAAAAAATGTTAAAATTGACAGGCATTTGAATTTCAGACTTCAGGTTTCTGAATGTTTAATTCCTTGCATAATTGATGGTGCGGTGGTAGTATTTTTGCCTCACAGCTATAGGTTTTCTGGTTTGATTCTTGGTTGGGGTGGCTTCTGTGTGGAGTCTGCATCTCCTGCCTGTGTTTGTGTGGATTTGCTCTGGTGCCCTGCCATTTTACAAAGATGTGTCTGCAGTTTTAATCCCTGCGTCTCTGCTGAAAATTGTTTTTGTTCTGTCCGCAGTAAAATTGACAGGCATTTGAATTTCAGACTTCAGGTTTCTGAATGTTTAATTCCTTGCATAATTGATGGTGCAGTGATAGTATTGTTGCCTCACAGCTATAGGTTTTCTGGTTTGATTCTTGGTTGGGGTGGCTTCTGTCTGCATCTCCTCCCTGTATTTGTGTGGATTTGCTCTGGTGCCCTGCCATTTTACAAAGATGTGTCTGCAGTATTAATCCCTCGTCTCTGCTGAAAATTGTTTTTGTTCTGTCCGCAGTAAAATTGACAGGCATTTGAATTTCAGACTTCAGGTTTCTGAATGTTTAATTCCTTGCATAATTGATGGTGCAGTGGTAGTATTGTTGCCTCACAGCTATAGGTTTTCTGGTTTGATTCTTGGTTGGGGTGGCTTCTGTGTGGAGTCTGCATCTCCTGCCTGTGTTTGTGTGGATTTGCTCTGGTTCCCTGCCATTTTACAAAGATGTGTCTGCAGTTTTAATCCCTGCGTCTCTGCTGAAAATTGTTTTTGTTCTGTCCGCAGTAAAATTGACCGGCATTTGAATTTCCAACTTCATGTTCTTCAGAATACATAGTAGCACAACCTTTTTTTTAGCAATTTTCGAAGTTTATAAGATGAATATTTTAAATTTGTCCCTATTTTTGGGACTGTATTCCCCCATTATTGGCTTCATCCAGGTTTTTGTGCTAAGGTTGACAGCTATGGCAAGAACCGAATTCACTGAATAAGTTTGAGGGCTGTATTCCCTCATTACTGGGTTTGTCCAGGTGTTTTGTACTAAGAGGTTGACAGCTATGGTGAGAACTGAATTCACTAAATGATAGCCATTTAAGTTTCAGTCTTCCTCTCTTTTACAAAGCAGCTGATGTGGCGTAGTGGTATGTTACTCTGACTGTTTTTTGCTCAGGGACCTTGGCAGTAAAATATATGGTGGCAACACAACATTTTATTCTAGCAACTTTCCAAGATTATACAAGCAATGTTTAATGTGTCCCTGTTTTTGGGCTTTTGACCCCCCCCCCAATACATTTTGGCTTTTTCCAGTTTTCTTGAGCTGAAGTTGAGATGCAGTTGAGTATTGAATAGATTTTACAAGGAACTGAGAGCTGCAGGGAATAGAAGTTTAGTGCTTTGCCAAGTTAATACTATAGCACAACAGGCTGTGTACTTGCTTTTGATGCAGAAGGTTGTGGGTTCTACTCCCACAAGGGGTAGATGCTGCCGTACTGAGAATGTTCTCCTTGGTGAGGATACTAACTATGAGTTTGTTATCAGTTTGCCATCCATTTCCTCTTGCAATATTATTACTAGCTTATCATTTTTTAATGTAATATAGGCAATTTATTCCTGAGGGGCAACAGACACTTTATTTTTCGATGAAACCATGAAATATAAAGGTGATTGCTAGCAGCAACCGCTTCATTAGTTACAGATTTCTTTAATGTAGAATTATTTAGATGACTGACTTCAGAGATTGTGCATATTTACTGATAATGGACTGTAGAATTGTGCATATTTACTGATAAAGGTGGACTGTAGAATTGTGCATATTTACTGATAATGGTGGACTGTGGAATTGTGCATATTTACTAATAATGGTGGACTGTAGAATTGTGTATATTTACTAATAATGGTGGACTGTGGAAGTCTGAGTAGACTTCTTATGATAAATGTTCTCAACTGGGCAGTTTTGCCATTATGGGTGCATATGGTTTGTTTCATTGCTTACTGGAAAAAATGTTCAAAACAAATTTAAAACACCCTGTAACAAGTGTACTGTATTGTACAAGGAATATAATTTTAGTACAATGAGGAAGGTGTATCAAAGAGCACATGTATGTTTCATATGCAAGGAGCCTATGATTCGAAAACAGCCCAAAATTAATCTTTATCTGCCACTGGCAAAATGTATTTTCTTTGAATGTGGGTTTCAATGCTGTTTCAATGAATGTGAGTTTCAAGGGCAGAGAAGTTTTAATGCTAAGTTTTCATTGTGAGACTGCATTGCTTTGTTTAACAGATGACTTAGTGTTTGTGCTGTAAAATACAAAATAAAACTTTCAAATGAAGTCCAACTCATCATAGAAGTAAAGCAGTATGCACATTAGTGTTTATGGTAAATGGAGTGAAATAGCCAAGTATAATGGTTCATTGGAATGGCTGCAGAGGCTCCATTCAACCATTATTTTGTCAGGGGGGAAGGGCAGCAAACTCAGACAGGCCCAGCTGAACTATACCTCCCAACTGTCCAGATTTTCAAAGAATGAATAGATTTTTGCTTCTTATTTTTGGTTTGTTGTTCATAAAATTTGTAGTTTTAATTCCTAAATGATTTGCCAGAAGTCACTCTAAGTTTCAGACTTCATAACCTTCAGAAAAATGCATGTTAAAGTAAGAGCTGTTCTATCAACTGTCTCAATTTATACAAAAGCAATTTTAGTACTGTTTATATGTGCCCCCAATATATTTGGCCTTGTTCAGATTTACTGCATTAACAGGTTGAGAGGTATATGCAAATAAATTGCTTTATAGAATTAGGCATAGCCAACCTCTCAACTGTCCCCAATTTTTGGCTCAAAATGTTGCTCTTCCCCCTTATAATCCCTCCATAAAATAGCAATTTTGGAAGAAAACATGGAGGGTTTACAATTAAGAAATAACTGTAATAATCAAAGTTATAGATTACTTGAAATGCATGTAGATTCTTTTATATTTTGTCAGCTGCTCAAGGTAGCAGTACTAATATTAAAGTGTCCCTTCTTTGACAGGTAGCAGCTGTATTGTGTGTCTATTTTATATTTTTGCATCACGTTTTTGTCCATTTTTCATAAAATTGTGTTTTTTTGGCAAATTAGTGACATCAATAAAGACTGAAGTTAGAAAATGACAGACATTTGAGTTTCAGATTTTATACCCTTCAGAAAATTCATACTAATGCAAGACCTATTCTATTATCTTATTAGAGCAATATTTAAAAATTGTCCTTATTGTTGGGCCTTTGTCCCACTTCTGTATATGGCTTTGTCCAGATTTCTTGCTCTTGAGGTTGAGAGGTATGACAAATGTGTCAGGGCCATCACAGTCAGCCAGAGAGATTTCAAATTGTGACATGCTTGTTGCACCCCACTCCCCCATGTAGTGACTCTGGATGTGTCCAAGCAAGGCAAGGAGTAGTTGTATCTACCTTGGATGGGGAGGACACACTGCATAAGTACTACAGTGGCTTTTCATCTGTCCTTGATTTTGCAGAATGGTCTGGTTTCTGTCATATTTTTGTACTGTTGATTTATGCTTATTACAAAGTGCCTGTTGCTCTGTGTTTAAGTAGCAATGCTTTAATGACCATAAGGTAAGCTTGTCTGAGATCGTAAGATGCAAGTAAGCTTTAATAAGCATACTGTTAAAGAATTGCCAACATTGAAAGCCTTTCTGTTGTTGCCATGCAGAGAATACTTGACTAGATAATGTATAAGCCTTGGGTATTAAAGGACAGGATTCCATTATTTTAAAAAGCTCATTACACTTGTTGGAGACTTCCAGTCATCTCTACAGACTTTACCCATAAACTAAACAGAATGCCAATCATGTGTGGTCCATAACCTGTACAGTAATCCTTTAAGCAATGTATCTTGAGCTTGTTTCTTGTTTGCTTTTCATTTTCTACTTTTATCATGTTTTCCCCATGAAACAAGTTGTCAGGCAGCAGGTCTTTTTTGGATAAGAAACATTTTTACAAGTGGGGGCATCACATAGATTTCTACTTTCAGCATGTTACTTGGTACTTTAATAAAGCTGAATATATTATAATTAGGACTGCAGTGCAAGGAGAAGTGGTTTGAGTTGAGTGCTTCTGGTTTTTCTTATACTTGAGTTTGACTGGCATTCCAGTAATGTATTTAAAAAGTAATTTATTTTTTCATGCCTCACAACCTTTTGTTTCCATCTAGATATTAAGTAAACTGTCATGCAGCCAATGCATTGAAATATTTTTATTCTTCTACACTTATTTTTGTCTTGATTGGACTTTCATAATGATGGTTTGCCACCCAGGGCAGCGTATTTAATTAAAGTTAGTTTTTTGTGGTTTTGTGCATAGCTCCTCCCCTTTCTGGTTGACCACACCCCCTCCCCTTGACCCCACCCATTCAGCTGTCTCTTGCAGCCCCCCTGTGATTTGAAGTCACCAGCCGCCACTGACCTAGGGTCTTAACCCAGTCATTTCCCTATGCAAGCATGGGAAAAAGCACACTTAATTTGCTTTTGTCATACTCTCATAACCAGACCCTTCATCTCTCCCCTTCTCTTCCTGTCTACATTTCTTAAAACTGAACAAAGAAAAAGAGAGAAGGGAGAAAAAGAAAAAAAAAACAAAAGCACCTACTTATATTAGTATTCCCATTGCATTAAAAAACTGAGAAAACTTCACTTCAAGTCTAATTGTTTTTGTATTATCTTTAAAGGTCTCACAGCTGGGAAAACCCCTGATTGTTTTCAGAGTAAATTATGTCCTGCCCAATTTCTCTCTCTTGTTTTCTTTTCCCTCAACCAATCCTCTTTAATCAGACTGTCTCCAGTTTCTCTTTATCAGATTGTCTCTGTGGAGACATGAAGACCAGCTGCAGAATTGCTACTTAGTATACATGGATTTGCTAGAATAAAGACTTATAATATTTAATATTCTTTTTCATTTACATGCTCTCTGTCTTAAAATTAATCAATCTAAGGTCCTTAATCCAGTCATTTCCCCATGCAGGAATGAAAAAAAGCACATACATTTTAACTTTGTCATGCCTTTTTAACCATGCTTTCTTTTTCTTTGTTTTTTTATCATTACATTGCCTATACTTATTTCTGAAAACTGTACAAGGAGAGAGAGAGAAGAGGGGAGAAAAAGAAAAACAACACCTGCTTACAATCCCCATTACACTTAAAAATAGCATGCAAACAAAACCATACAGCACAAATGCAGTACTATTAAGAAAAGAGTTTTCTTTACTTACACTTAGCTTTCTCCCCCCAACACATTTTTTCTGAACATTAAAGACAAGAAGTAGGGCATATACTTTAGAGTCCCCCACAAATCCAACAAATTTTGAAAAAGTCCAATATTTTCAGATTTTCTAGTTCTGTCATATGTAGATCAATATGTGTGTATATATCTTTGAGAAGCTATCCATGGGGTTGCACAAGTATATAAATACTGAGCACGTGCAAGCTAGACTGACATTTTGTAGTTAGCTTTTGAGA
This sequence comes from Protopterus annectens, assembly GCF_019279795.1. Classification (NCBI taxonomy): domain Eukaryota; kingdom Metazoa; phylum Chordata; order Ceratodontiformes; family Protopteridae; genus Protopterus; species Protopterus annectens. The sequence goes on along the minus strand of NC_056743.1, from coordinate 1,084,798,270 downwards.
TGTAAGCATGTTTGTATGTAAGGTCTGTCTGTTAGCTAGTTTGTTCATATTTAATGATGCTACTATCTATCCTGATGTGTTTCTCTGTATTAAATCATCTAAATGAAACCCCCTGCCTGCTTGTCTTCAGTGTTAGAGAAGGACGAGCGACGTGGTGTCAGAATGGGATCTGGAGTTACAGCCATGAGGTGACCGACTAGAAATGGGGGAATATAAAGGAGTGAATCATTCCTAAAATGTGCATACTTTGTAAAACAGGACAAAACAAATTTTAGATATTAAAACTTGCTCAGCACTACTTCATATTCACAAAATATGAAATGAGGCATACAGAACATTCTAAATGATATTTGCATAAACCAATATGATATTGATAAAAATATTCAAATTACTATGGAAAATGAACTAAAATCTGAATTGCATAAAACAAATAAAAGAAGAGGAAATAACCACATTTTCGCAAAGCATGTATTTTTCGTATTAAGCAAAGATATTCTAGTTATAAGAAGTGTATAAAGTGTTTGCATGTTTGTGCAGTATTACAGTAAAGCTATTTCACAAATTATAGCCATTACAGGGATTATTTCTCAAAGTACAGACATTACAGAGTATATTTCGCAAAGTACAGTATTTTAAAGAGTTTATGGTGCATTTGAATGTTATTGCAAGCTCACAGAACAGTCTGTTCGTACATAATTACAAGGGCCATATTTTTAGTATGTTTGTGTATACTTTGGGGGCAAGTCAGACGGATTTTGAAAACCCAGTGCACTTGTGTTTTGACAGTAATATTGCTGAGAACTGAAGAGTGTTTGTGCAAGAGTACATTTTCATCCAGGCTGCATTTTCTGATAGATGACTGTACAAAGGCATTCATTCTGCTTAATTTAGCTGGGTCAGAAGCCAGATAAAGGGAACATTCATTTGTATATGCACCTGCTATCTCTACAGGAGAGGGGGAAAACCATCATATTGTTGTACCAGCTGAGTCGAGAGAGGGACCCTGAGTGCTTAAAATGGAAATTTAAAGAAATGTTTAATCCCCAGACAAATGTTACAATGGAAAGGCACCTATTTTATACAAGGGATCAAAAACCTGGTGAAACTTTTGCAGCATATGTAACTGACCTGATTAAAGCTAAAATGTGCAGATTTGGTGATTTAAGGGATGAGTTGATAAAGGACAGACTTGTGTATAGCATAAAGGATGATGCTGTGAGAAAGATTTTGCTTCGTGACAGTGATTTAACTTTAAATAAGGCCATTGAGATTTGTCAGATCTATGAGCTCACAGAAAAGCACACAAATATGCTTACAAATGAGAACAGCTCTAAAGGCACAGTGATAAAGCTCATGTTGATAGTATGCAGCACGTGGTTAAAAGAAACTGGCCCAAGCACATGAAACTGTGGCCCCTGCAGCACTCACTGGTAAACCCCAGAACTTTCCAGTAAATTCTACAGTTCACACAGTCTCAGTAAAGCATAAGAGTGAGTCAGCAAACTGAAACCACAGGTCCCAACCCAGTTTCATTACCAACTGTTGTAATTGTGGTAGAAGTCGTGAGTCTAAAAGGGAAAATGTTTAGCTTTTGGTCAACAGTACCACAAATGCAATAAATGGAATAATTTCAAAAGATTTTATAATCATAAGGCCCACATTTCTTATTAAAAGGGAACCGTTTAAAAAACAAAACCACAGCTGTTAACAGGCAGAAAGGCAAGGCTCAACAGTAGTAAAATCCACAAGTTTTATTAACAGTTTTTTAAAAAATGAGTTGATCACTTATGCAACCCCACTCTTTATGTTGATTGTGTGTCAGTGCTTCATGGAACAGTTAATGCAGTGGATTTAGGGCCAAAGAATGAAGTATTTTGCACTGTCCAGATAAATGGCAAACCCATAGAGCTCAAAGTTGATACAGGTTCCGAGTGCAATGTTATGTCAGCAGAAACATTTGCTAGAGTGTGTCATGGTAAAAGGCTTGATTTGGCAAGGTGTGCAAAGCTTGTTGGTTATGGAAGTGAAGAAATTCAAACCAAAGGCTCAGTAGTGCTTTCATGTTACTCTGCTGGAAGAAGCTACGACTTGTTATTTTATGTGGTCAAGATGCATGTCCAGTCATTATTAGGGCAAAAAGACAGTTTGGAAATAGGACTGCTTACATTTAATAAGGAAGTCCACCATGTTAGCTTAAAAGACCACTACTCTAATTTTGCCCAGTATATTTTTTCTACCTATGCTGATCTTTTTGAAGACAAACTAGGCAAACTTCCAGTTGTGTAGTACATGAAGTTAGACCCAGGGGTCAGTCCAGTTATCAGGACAGCACATAAAGTTCCACTAGCCATGCAGGACAAAGTCAAAGCCAATTAAATAAAATGGTGCAACAAGATGTGATTTGTCCAGTTAAAACTCCAACTGAATGGGTATCTTCCATGGTGGTAGTTCATAAGAAAATCTCAGTTGACATTAGAATTTATATTGATTCACGAGATTTGAACAAAACACTGAAAACACCTCATCATCCAATGCGCACAGTCGAAGAAGTTGCAGCCTTGATGCCAAATGCCACTATTTTTTGGGGAGTCTATATTAGAACACTGAAAAGACTAAATGTCGAACGGCGTAAAACTCAAAAATACTGTTCATTGAGGTGTTTTTTGTGAGATCGCAGTACGGTGAAGATCGGAAAATTTGCCCTTTCCTCATTGTAGTGCGATGTCGGAGTTGGTATATATAATTAGTGGGGGTGTGGGAGGTGCAGCCCCTCACAAAAGCAATTTCAATGAGTGACATTTTTGAATATTAAGCCATTCGACATTTGTTTTTTTCGGTGTTCTAATATAGACCCATTGTATTCTGTCTTAAATGCAAAGAGTTCATTTTGGCAAATTCAGCTTGACAAAAATTCAGCATTGCTCACTACTTTCAGTACTCCGTTTGGCAGGTACAGATTTTTGAGAATGCCATTTGGGATAAATTCTGCAAGTAAAGTCTTTCAACCTGCAATGGAGCACATTTTTTCTGGTTATCCTTGTGCTGTTATAGTAGATGACATACTGGTAGGAGGTCGTGATGAAGCTGAACATGACAGAAACCTCAGAAAAGTTCTAGAAAGGGCACGTCAAGTGAATCTTAACCTCAGCCCACACAAATGCAAATTCAGGCTACAAGAAGTTACTTATGTTGGTCATTTATATACTAGTACAGGCTTATGACTAGACCCTTCAAAGCAAACAGCCATTCTTGAGATGCCAGCTCCAGACAATGTTAAAGCTCTGCAATGTTTTCTTGGCATGGTTAACTACTTAGGCAAGTTCATTCCAGACTTGAGCCAACTATTAGCACTGCTTAGAGAGCTGACACGTAAAGGCGTATCCTGGTCTTGGTTAGAGCAACACTAAAGAGCATTTGTCCTTAAACAGAATTGCTAGTCCATCAACTCTCAGATACTATGATGTTTACAAACCAATTACACTTTCCTGTGATGCTTCGAAATTTGGTCTTGGTGCAGTCATTCTACAAGAGGATCAACCTGTTGCCTATGCATCGAGAACTCTTACCCAAACTGAGATGCAGTACACCCAGATTGATAAAGAGCTTTTGGCAATTGTGTTTGCATGTTCGAAGTTCCACAATTATGTTTATGGTAGACCTATCCAAATCAAAGCAGACCACCAACCTCTAGTCACTAGCTTGAGAAAACCTATGCATTCACCTCCAGTCTGACTATAATGTATGATGCTGAGATTGCAAAAGTATAATTTCAGTCTTGTCTACAAGAAAGGCAAACTTCTTTTCTTGCTGATACATTATCCAGATCGCCCAGAAACACCACAGAACAGCACGAGAATGAGAATCTTGATTTTGACGTCATGAAAGTCAGAAATTTTTCTTTCACATGTCTTGATGAGCTGAGAGATCACACAGCCACAGATCCAGTTTTACAAATGCTCAACCACTTTATCAATCAGGGATGGCTGTCAAAGCAATATAGTTTACCTCAAAAAGTGCAACCTTATTTTCTATACAGAGATGGGATTTTGTCTGAGAAAGGTATCCTTATGAAAGGTCTGAAAGTAATTGTTCCAAAGTCCTTGCAACAAGAGTACATTACTGTCCTGCATCGTGGTTACCGAGGAACTGAATCTACCAAAAGAAGGGAGAAAAGACAAGTATTTTGGCCTTCTATGTCACAAGACATTGAGACAGCACTTTCATCTTGTTTAGTGTATAGTAGTATAAAGTCACATCAGCAGAAGAAACCACTTCACCTTAATCAGATTCTGGAACTACCTTGATTGACAGTAGCCACTGACATCTTAGTGTAGAATGGTCAGCATTATTTGGTGTTAGTAGACTCTTACTCCAGTTGATTCAAGATTGACCTACTTCCTAACCAAGCATCCACCTACTGTCATTACTAAGATGAAGTATCATTTTGCTGTTCTTGGTAGTCCGCACAAAGTTATTTCTGACAATGGCATGCAGTTTACAAGCCAACAGTTCAAATGATTTGCTGAAGAATGGGACTTTATTCATGTCACAACTCACAAGTAGTCCTGAGTACCTGCAGTCAAATGGTTTGGCAGAACATGCAGTTCAAAGTGCAAAACAGTTACTTGAGAAGTCAAAATGAGATAATATTGATTTTTTCCTGAATCTCTTGAATCTCAGATGTGTTCCTTGCGATAACCATCTTGGTTCATCTGCTCAGAGCTGCTCAGAGATTTCTGTCGAGGCAAACCAGAATCACATTACCAGTCAGTAGTGAATTGTTGGCTCCACATGTCAAGAACACCAGGTTAGTTAAAGCTAATCTGTTGAAGAAGCACCTAACCCAGCAGTCCTACTACAATAAGACCAGCAAATCACTCAATCAATTACGAGAGGGAGAAGTGGTAAGGATGCAGACGTCTAAAAGTTATGATGGTGTTGTGAAGAATATTGTTCCAGAGCCGAGATCATACATTGTGGAATCAGAATAAGTAATTTTTAGGTGGAATCAAACATTTGAGATGGGTGTCTGAGCCTATACTACAGCACATAGCCTGTGAAAAAGATGGTTAATCTCAGTGTGAGTTGTCCAGTGTTCCAATTACTGAGGAAGTTCCAGAAAACATTCCTGTTCCTGTGACAAATACAGAAGTTCCTGATACTGTTGCTACGTTTAGCCCCAACTGTTATGTTATGAGATATGGTCGCATCTCTAAACCTTGTAGCAGATATGAAGCAACTTGGACATGAACACTGTGTTTTGTTTTTAATGTATGTAGTAGTGCATGTCTAGCTCTAATATTGTTTTTTCAAAGAGCAATCTTTTTAAGAGGGAGGATGTAGATCAATGTGTCTATATAACTTTAAAAAGCTATCCAAGGGCTTGCACAAGTGTATAAATACTGAGCACGTGCAAGCTAGACTTCCATTTTGTAGTTAGCTGTTGAGATGTAAGCATGTATGTATGTAGGGTCTGTTTGTTAACTAGTTTGTTTGTATTTAATGATGCTACTATCTATCCTGATGTTTTTCTGTATTAAAGCATCCAAACGAAACTCCGCACCTGCTTGTCTTCAGTGTTAGAGAAGAACGAGCAGCAGTCATATTTCACAAATATAATTATTGCATTGTAATCCCACATTGAGTTACTGGTTTTATTACTACTCTTCTCCATCGTCCAAATCCTGTCTCTGCTTCATTTCCAACATACTCTCGATTCTTCTAGTCAACTCTCATGCTCCCTTCCTTCTCTCCAATATTTTCCTTTGAAATACTTGAAAAGGTTTCACAGGTACAGTCTGTCTGTGATCATTATTACCAGAGGAACAAGAAGCAGAATCTCCTTCTGTTTCACAGCTCACTTTTGTTGACAAACTTTTGTATTTCTTCCTTGGCATGTACTTCATCACAAAATGATTTTGTTCCTCCTGGGAAGAATACCTTAAAGACAGCTGGATACAGCAGTTTTGAGTCTCACACCTGTGTCTCAACATTCTTTGAATAGTGGAATTAATTTTCTTCTCTTTTGCCTGGTGTACAATGAGTAATCATTCTCCACAAACACTCTGCTGTCTCCCATTTTTAGTATTTTGTCCTTTTGCCACAGTTTTGTCAGAATCAACTCTTTCTGCTGGTAGGATTGCATCTTTACTAGCTAGGTTTGGAGCATTCACACAGTGTGCCCTTTCGGTGTGGAATACCAGTCCAGTTGCTTGTTTGTGCTTTCTTAAAATTAATGTAGTCTGCTGCTTTCATCTTCTCTGGTATAGCTGAAAATCTCACGTTTTCCCTATGTGCTCTGTCCTGTAATTCTATTATTTTTTGAAACATCTCTTCCTAAACAGTCTCATATTCATCCAGCCTTTTCTTCATTTCGACTTGTGATTTTGCAACTTTATCATCTCATCTGAATATCTGTTTAAAGCTTCTTCCATGTTTTCCAGTCTTTTGTTGTTTGTATTGATATACTTCATCAGTGTTTTGTTTATTTTAACCAGGTCTGTATGCAGTTGTCTTGTATCTTCCTGTAGGTTAATGGAGGTTATGTCTGCATTGCTTTTTGCTGAACAGCTGCAGAACTTTCCCTAGTCAGTGTTTCTTCCTCACTTTTTGTAGCTGATTTTTCCAGGTTTTCTGTATTTCTTTATTCCTGGCATCCAGGCAGTGCACTTACTAGCCAATTACTGACATTTACCCATAAACACAAGTCTACTGGTTTTCTCTGCTGAGTATCTGTTTTCACACCAGGAGAGCTAGAAACAAGCTGTTATTCAACGTGCAGCCATCTTGGAAGTCCCAGAGGTAATACATTATTGATGTGTAATTGGTGCAGCGGTTAGCATTGCCACCTCACAGCAAAATGTTATCCTGTTCGTTTCCCGGCTGGAGCGCCTTCTGTGTGGAGTCTGCATGCCCTCCTCGCGGTCGAGTGACATTTAAAGACATGCAGGTAGGTGTGTGCGTGAATGGGTGTGCCTTCTTTGAAGGTTGGGTGTTGGGCTGGCAACTCGGCATCGTAAAAAATCCACTTCCAATGATTAGCGGACCGGAGTTCAGCTGAGGCGACCCGTAACCTGGGAAAAACCGAAAGACATTAGTTTTAGTGAGATGCTAGAAGATACATTAGGTGTAACTTTAAGAAATACCTTATATAATACAGGAAACATCAATGTACAGAAATAAATACGTTTAACAGAAACTTGAAAAAGATACTTCTATCTTAAAGAATCAGTTGTCATTTCTGGAGAGACAGATAAGTAAAGTAAGAAAGTTTAAGACTTAGTTGACTTGCAGGCTGGGAACAAGGTAGATGACCCGGACTTTTCATGGAAACAAACTCACTGATGACTTTAAAAGGTCATGGGATTGCTAATACAACACATTGTGATATTGTGTATTATTTCATGGGGCAGACGGTGCAGAAATCCAGGAACATCTACACTTTCTTGGTGTGTACCAGAAAATTAGAGCTAAGGTAAATACTTGGCTGGCCTTAAGCATAGGAAAATTAGGCAGCTGCGTAGAACACTGCTTGTCTAGGGGACTTTTTCAGCCCTTGTTTATGTATTTATTTGTTTCTTTGTTTTTCTTAAGTAAAATAATACTCCCCATTGCTGTCTCTACATGGAGTAGAAAGTTCCACATATTGATTGATCAAGTGCATGCTCCTGACCAATCAGTCATGTGGCAAGGGATAGAAAGCCCATAAGTATTCCAAGTTTAATAGAAAGGCACAACAGCAGCAGTAGCAGTTACAGACAGTATGTGGTGAGGAGTCCTTTAGCTCCTTGTTGTTAACCAGATGTATGTCTAGAATTTATAACTGTCTCTGGTTTTGTAGAAAGTCCCTGATATTGCTTTATATTTTTGCGTGGTCCATTATAAAATTGTTTATATTTTTTCTGGTATGTTGCCAAGGATTACAGTCAGTCTTTAAAACCATACATTAGCATTTAGTATTTATTATTCAGAAAATAGATGCTGATGCAAAGCTTGTTATTCTATTAAATTTTCTTTCTTGTTTTTGTGCAGTTCCTGATGAGAATGTTGACTTTTATGGTAAATTGCTGAAAATTATAGTAAGTTATTAATACCAGACAATTAGTTTCACATTTCTGATTGTTCAAAAGATACATGTTGCTACAAAGCCAGTTGTTCTTTTTATTGTTCAGGAAGTACACATTGATGCAAAGCTTGTTGTGATACCTCTGAAATGTCCTTGATTTTGTCTATGTTTTTTGCTCTTTCCCTCATAAAATGTTGGCTCTTTCAAATAAATAAATGAAAAAAAAACACTGAGGATTGCAGTCAGTCAGTAATACCAGACATCAGCGTTTCATAATTCTTTGTCTTCAGAATACACATGTTGGTGCAAAACCTGTTCTGTTAATTTTTTAAGTGAGCAAAAATAATTTTTAAAACTTGTCCCCAATTCTGCTCCCCCCTGTTATTTGGCTTGCTCCTCCTTGTGCAAAGAAGTTGAATAGTTCAGCAGTTGTCGAATAAGCTTAATATTTAAAAAATGTCTCTGATTTTGCACCATCCCTTATTTTCTTTTTTGTCTTTTCTGATTCCTGAACAAATAAGTTTGAGAGCTATGACCATCTTTGAGTTTGTCTCCTGTCTTTTGTTTATTGATCATAAAATTTGTAGTTCAGTTGTAGAGGGTTGCAGTCAGTAAATAATGATAGACATTTGAGTTTCTGATTTCATATCATTCAAAAAATGAATGCAATGCAAATCTATTATTCTGTCAACTCTCTGAGTATATACAAACAATATTTAAAGCCATTCCCTGATTTGCAGCCTTTGTTTCTCTGATTTTTTTTTTTTTTTTTTAAAGCCCCAGATCTTTTTTACTACATTGTTGTGAGAGTGATTTTAGAAGAGTTGTACATCTGAGATATACACAGACAAATTAGCTAAAATTGCTGGAGCTGTCTGTGTAGGAAAAGTAACTAACTGCTGCTTGTTCATTATTCTAGCTTTGCAGTGTTAGTGTGGTTTGTGTGAAATAACTTCAAATACCTTAAAGATGTGGCTACTGTTGTATTGAACAAAGTTGAAATTCATTACATTGCCATAATTCTTTATCACAATCATATGTCTAAAGATACACAAAGATTGCTATAACTACTGGATGAGGGTAGGAGCTGTCTGTGCATGAAAGTAATTGACCCTGTTGTTGTTTGCTCAGTTCAAATGATCACTTATCTGGCTTTGCGAGAAAGGTATGTATTTGTGCAAAGTAAGATGGAATACTTTATTACTGTGACTGTTATTAATTACTACAGTCTGACACTTGAGTTGTACACAGTACAGTGGATATAAGTGACTGGTATGGAGATCATCTGTAGATACAAGTTCCTTGTTTCTGCTGTTATTTGGTCACTGTTAAACTTTAGACCCTGATCTAGCATGGCAGGTAGGAGCAGAAGTAATGTCAGGCTATGTATTTTGCTAAAGTTAGTGTAAAACCAGTAAAACTGGCTTATGCTTATTGTTGTGCAAGTGTATGCATATGTTTGGGGGGAGGACTGCAGTGCTTTAGAGTGTTAACCATAATTTCTTTCAGTTTCATTCACAATTATAACCATTGCCCACAATAAGAGTAATTGGTGCACCTCAGATGTAAAAGATAGCTCTGAAAGGTACAATCTAAACAAGCAAGGGTATAGGACAGAACCCTGTGGGACAACCTAACTGAAAACAAGAATTTCACCTGTCCAGTTGTTGTATGATACTTGCCATGTCCTATTTGTAAACCATGCAGCTATCCATCTTATCAAGAGTAAATTAATACCAAGTACTTTATTGAGCATTGTTTTGTGTATGACCCTATCAAATGCTGAAGTTAAATTGTGCTGTGATGTAATTTATATAGATTTAATATTTATAACTGTTATTGTATTGTTATAGAATATCATGTTACAGGTGGTAATAGATCTATTTTCAACATATGAATGCTGATGTATGGTTTCAAGTCGCACTTTTTCCATTTCTGATAATAAATTATCCAATATCCATTATTTTCCACAATGTGAAAGTAGACTTTAGGGTTTGTGCGACTGAGTTTGCCTTACTCCCCTTTCTCTTAGACAGGCTTAATAACTGCATGTCTCCAATCTTGAGGAATCTCCCCATATTTATATGACCTAGTAAGTAGTAGATATAGTGGTACTATAAGTTCTTGCTGAAATGTTCTCAGGTCATTATTACTTATTCCATATCTTCCCAATGCTTTCTTTGGATCCAATTTGCACAGTTCTTTTTCAATATAATCTATATTGATTCCAGTATTTTGAGATTACTTGGATATAACTAAAACAACTTATCACCCCCTTTCTGGAGCCAAACTTTTTTATATAAGATTTTGTAAATATAGCTGTAATCTGTTGTGTCTGAGAATACATTTTAGAATCTACACAAAGTTTATCAATTTCTATGCCTTTACTCATTCCACATCTTGTGTTCTATAAAATGGTTTCCTATTATGCTCAATATCTTTATATACATTTTCTTCAAAATTTTTTGATCTTTCTTGCACTGCTTTATTTGTTTGTCCAGCTTGTTTATTTCATTTTTCAAAGTTATAGTATGTTCTCTTTTCAATTTCTTATATTTTTTGTCTCGCACCTTAATCAGGTATCTTGTTCTTATGGAAACATATCCCCCTGATGTTGTGTGCCTAGATCCTGATGTTAAACATTTTTTTTTATTTATTTTTTTTTATTTGCATTCAAATAATTTATCTTTAAAAACTTTCCACATTCCTTCTAAAGTTTTTCCATTGAAAGCATCACTCCAATTAGTTTTACATGGTGACTGTTTTGCTTCCATATAATCTGTAATTAATTTTCTGTGCATTGGTTTAGATTTCAGTTTGGAAGAATTATCTAGCAACAAATTACCCTTTATAAACCAATGATCACTGCACATCAATGTTGGTAAAACTTGACATGCAGTAACAGTAATTTCTTCATGAATGCAAACAATGTCTACTATGTTCCTTTCCCTGGTCTGGTTGTTTTTTTGTTTGTTTGTTTTGTTTTTCAGTCTGAAGCAATTGCTGTTCATGAACATACATTGTGAATAATTTCCTTATTAATGTTGTTGAATCAATATTATTCCAGTCTGTTTCTGGTAAATTTAAGTCCACACCTAATATTATTCTTCCCTCCTGTTTCATGCAAGAAATGTATGAATTCTTCTAGGTCATTCGCACTTTATTTTGGTCGTTTGTACACTTCAGCAATTGTTATATGTTTCAAGGTTGCATTTATTGTCACAGTTAAATAATCTATAGTATTGGTGTTATCTTTAAACATGAAATAATTACAAGTCTCATAACTACCTTTAATCCCTGTCATAACACCCCCACTTGATTTTTTGTTAGAATGTCTGTTACAGTTAAAACATTTATACCCTGACAGAACTGGTTTCCAGTCATTGTTTTTTAACCATGGTTCACAAATAGTAACAGTATCAATCTTGTGGGAAAGTAGCACATTTTCCAATAGTATATCTTTATTATTAATACTCCTAGCATTAATAACCCATCAGAGATGTGTCAAATGTTGCTAACTGTGAACTGTTAAATTTTCGACCTGGCAAATATCTGTTTAGAAATTCTCTTCCCTAATCTTGACAAATGCATGCCATCCTGTCTGAACACATGTGCCCAAAATTAGGCTTGGATGCTGTACACATTTTCATTTTTTATAACAGGACATTTTTTTTTTCATGTAGGTATTTACCCAAAAAATAATTTCATTCACTGTGACCTGACTTTCCTTTCTTTATGTGATTTGTGAAAAATATATCCTAACACCAGTAAAAGCTATACTATCTAAGAGGGCTTTAAGATCCCTTCTAACGGTCAGAGAATCCTTGCAGATGAGATCATTTGTACCAACATGAATAAAAACAGATCAATACTTCCTTACATTAAGGTGCTCTGAGGCTTGTCTCATCCTCTGTTTTTGCTTCTGGCAAGTATAACACAATTTGATGTTCATAATCTTCTCTGCAAATGTATCAGTTCCTCTAATTGAATCTCCAATTACAAGAATATCGTTTCTGGCCAGATTTGAAGAATCTTCAACTTCTAAGCTAGTAATACCTGCTCTATCAATTGTTACAAAGGAATGATCATCATCACCATTAGTCTTATTAATCCCATTGTTTTAATTTTGTGTTATATTTGCAAGCCTACAGTTCTCATCCAACTGGCTTTGTACATCCATAACTTGAACCATGATGTCAACAGCTGTCATTCTCCTATTTTTTCTTACATTAATGTTCTTCAGTCCATCCATTTGATTTCTTCCTTTTCACCTGCTCCTTGCATCTTTTTTATCTTCTGTTTAGGAAGCATGCTGCCTTTTTCTGTAGACTGAAGATTTCCTGATAGAAAAATGTTATCATTCCCTGTAATCTGTGTTACCTAACAAAGTAGTGTCCTTTTTAGTATGTGTTCTCTTTACTTTACAGACATTTATCAGTTTCGTTTTCTTGTTTGTTGCAAACTTCCTCCTTTTTCTTTTATTTATTTCTAAACTTTCTGAATCCTTAGACTGCTGAATACTTGTATCCAGAATTCCAGAGTTGTCATGGGCATCATCTTGATTTATAGGGGTTGAGTGATCTTTACAGACAATAGACACATTCATTCCTAAATGTGTTCGTTTGCTCTTTGTCTTATATTTATCTCACCTGTCCAGTTGTTAATATATGTAACCACAGTTCTCCAAGCTGTGCCAGTTGCACAGGTGCAATCATCATCACTAAGTGTATTCACACACAGGTCCTCAGTCACCTGATACAGTACCAAATCCTCTCCCCCACTCAACATGGCTTTAGTCCCAGACATAGTACTAACACTGCCCTCATTTCCTTCCTCGACAAAATAAACAGAGCTCAAGATGCTGCTTCCTTAGTGTCAGCACTCTTCTTAGATTTATCAAAGACATTCAACACTCTATCCCACTCCCTCCAGCTTACTAAACTCGGGCTATCTCCCCCTACCCTTCCAGCTTACTAAACTCGGGCTATCTCCCCTTACCCTACAGTGGTTTACTAACTATCTCAGTAATAGACAGCAATCTACTAAATGACAACATTCTTCCTCCTCTTTCATAACTACAAATACAGGTGTCCCCCAAGGTTCAGTACTGGGACCCCCTATTGTTCAGCTTATTTGTCAGCAACTTTCATTCCTCTCTCATCCACAGCACTGTCATCCAATATGCATGATTGATTTAACTACCATCTGTTCTACTAAATCTGCCCCTGCACTACAGCGTCTCACCCAAGATGCATTTACTTCCACCGAAACCTGGATGTACCAGAACCATCTCGCTCTCAACCCCAATAAAACTAAACTATTTACTCCCACAAAATCCAGCCCTGTTGACAAGGCACAACTCTCTGTTCGTTCCCAAAATGACACCATTATTGATGTCATCTCCAGCACCAAATTGCTAGGTGTCATCTTTGATGACAAATTACACTTTGACCTTCACATGTACAGTAATATCAAAAAACCCATCAAAAACTAGGCACTCTATATAGGCGCAACTATTTTCTTAGCCTCTTCATCAAAAAGGCTCTGGACTCATACTTCCTGCTACCATCTGTATGGTGCTCCCATCTTCACCAATCTGCAGTCCTTGTTGAGAACAAAACTAGATTCTTGCTACAACAAAGTCGCTAAATTTGCTACAAATGCAAAATTTTCTACCCATCACTGTTCTTCTCTGCATCAATGAATACAATAAAGTAATTATTTTAAACTTTATTATATTCATTGATAAAGGCTGAATAGCCAAAACCGGTCTGGATTTGAAGGAATTATAAATAAATAATCATTATGGATTTGAAGGAATTATAAATAAATAATCATTATTTCTTCATTACTGCGTGTTCACTATCATTTTTTGCTGGTCGTTGGTGGTTTACATTGTTGGCTTGATCCTGCATGCCATCCTTGCGGAGCGTATGGTTGTTTGCTGACCTTTAAACATATATAACATTTATTATACTGTACAAGATATTTTTGTTTTAGCAAATCATTAATGGCATTCTCATTTAAGGAATCCATATTCAGTATCAAATAAAAATTATAAAATCTTTTACCACAGAATTCAAAGATAACTTATATCAGCTTCTGTGAGAAAAATCAGACAAATCATATACAACTAAATGTTAAAGTAAGTACAATAAAGCTGTTGCTCTGAGCATACCAGTTCTGAAAGTCAGACAAAAGCTAGAATCTCTTTATGTCATACGCAAATGCATGCCGTAGCTTCTGCTCATTATCGCTTGCAGTCACATGTCTTTTTAAGAGTAAAGATGAATAAATCGCAAACCAAAACAGGATTATTTAGATAAACTGTATTATCATCCCTGCAGTCTGTGTGACTTTACAGCTGTAGGTCCCTTCGGCTGTCTAGAGTTTTCCAGTCTAAAACCTATCCCTTTCTAACAACAAACAGTGAAAATTAAAGGCAAAACAACAAAATGTAAATCAAAGTAAATCTTCTTGTCTACAAGCTATCCCTTCCTTCCTATAAACAGTCAAAAACATTGGTAAGAAATAAAATATAAATTCCAATAAAACTTCTCTTACCAGGCAACTCCACAATAAATTACAAATCAAGACAAGACTGTTTAGATAAGTACCTTCGTAGGTGAATTTGCATTACTCCAATTTGCCTATAGGTAGGTGTGCAGCGTGTTTGCGTATTTGCGTACCTTATGACAGACTTGACTTACCAGGTGAAGTTATAAATGTGTGTTCGTTTGTCTGCTTGTGTGAGAAATTAGTATAAAATGTCTGTTTTTTATTTTTTTATCTGTTGACCCTCACAGTTATTATCTTTCATAAAAAAAGATATAAAATGTATTACAGAACATTCATACCCTCAGAGTTTCTGGCGACCTGGTAGCTGTAAGTTCCAGGCTGCATAATGCGCTAATTTTTTGGCAAAGCTTTAGTATTGGTCACTGCCCTCAACTTCATCTAGTTTAAAACTGCCCCTGCATGCAGCTGTGTACAGAGTGCCACTGTAGCTTGTGTGGGGGCTGCAGACATGCTAATCATTATTACTTTCACACAAACCTCAGAGTTATACACAGAAGGGCACTTCAGCCTGTCTTGGGGCAGTGTACTGTTAAGAAGCAATAAGCTGGAATACATTGGGTTCCTATGACAAGATCGACAACTTGAAATGTCGAAACTGACTTCACCAACAACTAAAACCGCCGACAACTCAAATCGCGGAGATTTCCGAGGTAAGGGATGTAAGTTCGCTACCATGCCTACCATGGTAGCATAACACTGCCACACTTACTAAACCATGGTAGGCATGGTAGCGAATTTACATCCCTTACCTCGGAAACCTCTGCAATTTGAGTTGGCGGTTTCAGTTGTCGGTGAAGTCAGTTTCGACATTTCAAGTTGTCGATCTTGTCATAGGAACCCAATACATTACTGTG